>NW_017308607.1:11805-17561 GCF_000935625.1 Nanorana parkeri | reverse complement strand
GCCAGCCCCACGCCCCCCCCCCCCCCCCAGAGGCTATTTAAAGCCCATTACAGCCGAGAAGTCTCGAAAATCACCCAAAATCACCTTTATTCCTCTTCCCTCCGACCGACTCCGATCCAACTCACCAAAATGATGACATTTCAGGGAAATGAAGATTCTCGGTCTGCTCACCTCTAGTGCTGCCGAGTCCGAGGAGGAAAGAGGAATCTGAGCACCGAAATGTCCGTTTTGGGTAATCTCTCTTTTAACCATTTCACTGCCACAGCCATTTTTCTTCTTCTTTTTTACACATTTTAGGCCTGAAGATTACTTCATCCCCCTCCCCCAACAATGATATATTTTCTGAAAGCAGCGACCCCGGAGAATAAAACGGGCGTGACAGTTTAGAATTTTTTATGTGCTAGAAATGGTTTAATGTTACTGTCCATTGTGTGTGAAGTAAGACCGCTCACTTCTGCCCTCTCTCCTTGTGCAGGGTGACTGGTCTTGTCTCCGCCCCCTCCTGTAATAAAGACCGGTCACTGCTACTCTCTTTGTGCAGGGTGACTGGTCTTGTCTCCGCCCCCTCTGGGAATAAAGACCGGTCACTGCTCCTCCCTCTCCTTGTGCGGGGTGACTGGTCTTGTCTCCGCCCCCTCCTGTAATAAAGACCGCCCACTGCTACTCCCTCTACTTGTGAAGGGTGGCTGGTCTTGTCTCCGCCCCCCTCCTGTAATAAAGACCGGTCACTGCTGCTCTCTCTCCTTCTGCAGGGTGACTGGTCTTGTCTCCGCCCCCTCCTGTAATAAAGACCGCTCACTGCTCCTCCCTGTCCTTGTGCGGGGTGACTGCTCTTGTCTCCGCCCCCTCCTGTAATAAAGACCGGTCACTGCTCCTCCCTCTCCTTGTGCGGGGTGACTGGTCTTGTCTCCGCCCCCACGGGATGCCGCCTGAGGCAATAGCCTCAGGGTGTCTCATTACAGGGATGGCCCCAGGTCCACGTTTGTCACAGCCTTCACGTAAGCGGTCATGTCAGGTGTCGGGCCGGTGTTTCTCCTATGGGGCCCCCGTGCAGGAAGTCATCAGATCTGATGTGATATAACTCGATACTTTATCTTCTCTTATGTTTTCATATTCTCCGCGTCGCCTTTTTCACCTGAACCACTCGGGAAAGAACATTACGCTGTGCACTGTATCATCATCATCTCTGAGATGCATTAACTTGATTGATCCTTTTTTTGCTGAATAATTGGGAAATTCCGTTTTAATGGCACAATTTCCATTTTGAATCTCTTGGCAGAGAAGTCATCGAACAGAAAAGCATTAAAGTTTTTTTTTTTGTGCACATTTCCAGTAACATTGTAAACCCCATCCAGTCAAATATTGACTTCCCACTGGTCTACTGGAAGTGTCTGCTGCCCTCTTGTTGCCATTGTGTGTTCTCACAGGTGGTAATCCCATCTTCTTATTTCCTGATGTTTTCATCTGTCCCTCCAGCTCTGCGGCGGGTCTCCGATCCAGCGCTGACTCCTCTGTCCTTGCTGACACTTCCTGTCCCACGGTGTCTGCATGCAGCCGGTGCTAGGATTGTAGTCAAGGTGGGCAAGGTGCAATTTTGCGCCCCCCCACCCCCTGTAAAAACAGGGCATTTTGACAAGTATTGCACTTGTCAAAATGCCCCGATGGCTGCGCTATGGTTTTTTTTTTTCTTCACTTACCTACGGTGCGGGAGGGCAGCGGCGAGTCAGCGCTGGTCCGGTGGGAGGAGCTCCAGGTGGGGTCCTAATTTAGCTGGCCGGCGACTGCCTGAGGGGCAGCGCGTGTCGGGTTGGTGGCGTTTCCGTACGTCAAAATTCGTACGGTTTACACTGCACGTGCGCAGATGAAAATACGCGCGGTCGATTACCGCGATTCGTCCGGGTGCTTTCTTCTAATTACCGCTGATCCAACCTTGCGATAATCGGGGCAGGATGGGGGCCGCCGTACGAAAATCGTACGACGGTTCAATCATCGGATGAAAAGTATCGTCCGATGATCGCAAGGTGTATGGGCAGCTTTACACTGAGTGCAGGGAAGACGGAGAGCCGACTGATCAGCAGTCACATGATCGGTCCGCTCTCTTACAGCCGGTGTGGGAGCAGCTGCAGTGTCTCACGCTGGCTCTAAGCATTGGGTAAGGTATATGGTTTACTCTCCCCGCACTACTGCCTTGCCTCTCCTAGTGAGTGGGCCCATGACACTCTGCACTCACAGTATTTCCTCAGTCTTCTGGGTTGAATGCAGCAGGAGACTGAGGACATCTTGTGGTGAATAAAGATTACTGCAGGAAGTGGCACCAAAAGGAATGGTAATGAAGGCTGGCGTGCAATTTGATTGATTTCAATTGAAAACACATCCAGGAAATATAATGTCTCTGTGATTTATGGTTTGTGTCCTTATTGGAGATATTTCTTTCCACTTCCTGTCCTGACAGGAAATCTCCCTGCACGGGACCTCAGCAATAAATACCTGAAACATAGAAGAGTAAAAGTCCAGGGGGTCCCGGAGTCTGCAACTCATTGATTGTGTTGTTTTTTAACCTTTTTGATCTGTAGTAGCCGGGAAATGTCACGGACGGACTTATTGCGCAGGTGACAACCTATCACGGTACCGCGCGTGTAGTCACTGAGCTCCTGAGAGCGACCCGTTCTCTCACCAATGTCTGTAGAGGCGTCTGCATGACGAGGTGCCTCATCCTATACACCGGGGGCCACGGAGGGGATTGGAGGACCTGTGTCACATGATTAGGAGGGGGAGGGGCCCAATACTTTTGGCAATATAGTGTATATTAACTCCCCACAATGGGTGGAAAATACCAGATACATTTTTATCAGGTGTGTGGAGATGATCGCATGAAATGTGACACACAAACGACACGCACACATATGTAGTCAGTGCAATCCATGTTTATTGGTGAACACACAGAAGTGCTGCAATGCTACAGCGAGGACGGACAGTGTGCCTATGGCTGACTTCACCTCAACTACAAGAAGCTTCTCTCGGGAGTTCCCTTCCGATCCCTCTCGGGTGTTCCCTTCCGATCCCTCTCGGGAGTCCCCTTCCGATCCCTCTCGGGAGTTCCCTTCCGATCCCTCTCGGGAGTCCCCTTCCGATCCCTCTCGGGAGTCCCCTTCCGATCCCTCTCGGGAGTCCCCTTCCGATCCCAAGGTGAAACTTTTACATGTTGTCATGTGCAAGGGACCCCATACTGGTATCACCTATGGCAGCTAGTTACACTTCACGGGATTACCTCTCAGTGATATCGGGTCTGATGGTGAAAGGCGAGCGAGTAAAGTTCTACGTGGAAGTAAAATAAAAGCTTCAGCCCGATTGGTTAATAGTAGAACCGAGGGGGGGGGGAGGGGATCAGTTCTATGGGCACGGATTTGTTGGGTAGAATGTACATATTACATTGTATACTTTTCTCTTTATACATCTTGGATATGTTTTGTTCGTTATATTTTATACACAAGCGGCCTGGCTGTGACCTGCACACATGCCGGGCAGAGTCTCATTTAAAGGTGTATTACACCTTTCCAACACATGCACTCCTATCATAGAGGGTTGGGGGGATATGTAAATGGTCCCCCCGACCTTATGTCATTGCTGTATGCCCGTTACAGGCTCTTCAAGGATCCGCTGCACCCTTCAGGAAGTGTTCGGAGTTAACCTGCCCCCACAGGTATCTGACTACAGCCCAGCCTAGGGCCCGTTGCAGTCCCCACTCTCCCAGTATGAACTGGCCCTTTAATTTTCAGGACGAACGGTACAAAGCTTTGTGACCCAGAGCAACTAATCGGAATTCATATCTTATCTGACCACAAAAAATGAATCTGGTTGCCAAATACGCCTGTAACAGTGTATTAAAAAGTAACCCTTTCCTGCTGTACATTCTCCGGCTGCTGCGGATTAGCAGTTAAGAAAAAGGAGTTAAATTCCTGTTTTCTCAAGTGACGGCAACATAAACATGTCATTGTAATGCATCCAAATCATCTTTGCCGAGGTCTTAGATCCCATCTCATTGGCCGCTCCCAGCAAGAACGTCAAACTCAGCCTCAGCAAGCGGCCAATAGAAGGAGCCAGTGAGGCACGTAGATGCCAGTAGGGATGGTGGGGGATGGAAGGGGGGGGACTAGTAAAGCGAAGTTGGGACATTTCTACATATATATTCCTTATAATTGCGGCCGGGTCCCAAACATGACTTGGATACATTGTAAACCTTCCCTTGGAAAAGAATATTGGTCAATAGAATTCCATGGTTCTGACAGGTTCTCTTTGGGACACACAGAGACATTTGCAGGGTGCTGCAGTAGTGAATGGCGCCTGCAATGCTTTAGTCGGCCTGCAGGGGGCTCTCTTGTAGACATTCGCCGCGGTACAAGTCATAAGGGGGTCTCCATCTTCCCGGCGCGGAAATGAGATGTAATGATTCCACGCAGAGCAGAACGCGGTCTGAATGCCCTCCGAGCCTTGACCAGCAGAACCCGTATACCCAGCTTTAGGAATTCCTGTGTTTTGGGTGGAGTCCCGCTTTAATGCCGGGAAGCCTCATTCATTGGTTCCCCTTTGCCGGAGTCACAAATACATAACATGCTGATTATAAAACCCGAACAGAAAACGTCAGTGCAGAGAATGTGTTTCTATCCTGAAACACGGCAAAACATTCAAGAACTGTTGGGAGGCGTCGCTGTAACGGACGGCGGCCCCTCCCGAGTATATGTGACGGCCCCTCCCGGGTATATGTGACGGCCCCTCCCGGGTATATGTGACGGCGGTCCCTCTTTGCGGTAATACAAAAGGATCGGTTAAAGGGGACGTCCAGTCTACGGAAGAGTCCCATTGTATGCGCTTGCCTTGTGCCGCTGAACTTAATGGAACATTTGACAAATTTCCCGTCCCCCCTCCCTCCTTGCACGTCATAGCCTTCTCCTCTTCTGGGAGTGTCTAATTACTGTCTGTGCTGGCCCAGCTTCTCCATCCCTCCCTACATCACCTTTTATGTAGCTCTCGGGGGGAGGAGCAAAGGGGGATACTATACAGCAAGGGTGGGCCAACTCCAACACTCCAGCTGCGGTGCAACTACAAATCCCATGAGGCATTGCAAGACTCTGACAGCCCCAGACATGACTTCCAGGGGCAGATGCATGATGGGAGCTATGGTTCCACCGCAGCTGAAGGGGCTGGAGTTTGCCCACCGCTGCCATAGAGGGTCACCTGTGTCTGCCGGGGCTGCTGACATCACATCCAAGATGGCGGCACCCAGAAGCAGTCTTAGGGATTTTGGACGTCCACATGAGGGAGGCATTCATCAAATACATGAAATGTTCCGGAGGATGGCTGCTGGACTGAATGACAGGATGTCGCTCTGGTGACGGGATGTCGCTCTGGTGACGGGATGTCGCTCTGGTGACGGGATGTCGCTCTGGTGACGGGATGTCGCTCTGGTGACTGGATGTCGCTCTGGTGACGGGATGTCGCTCTGGTGACATTTTCTCTTTAACTGATGAGGCCTCACGCCAATGGGCGCACGTGAAGGTGGGTACAACGAGCATCCGCTGGTGTGTGTGTGGTGCTGCAAAGCGTCATTTAACTCTGTGTGTGGCACAGTTAGGGGGTCGCCACCTTTTCTTCCATTGAAACCGGAACATTCCAGCGACACGCGGACATTTTTGGGGGGGAGTTGCGGCTTATTCATATGTAAATATCACAGCTGAGACTATTTTCAGTGGGGGGGCGGT
>NW_017308607.1:9813-11725 GCF_000935625.1 Nanorana parkeri | reverse complement strand
GTAGCCCCTATCTTAATCTTGGTTGCCCCCTGTCTGCCTGACATCTTGTGTCCGGGCTTCTGCTGCCATGACACCCGGACACAGCATTCCAAACCCGGACTGTGCGGGTGAATCCTGGACGGGCGGCATCCCTAGGCCCAGCGCTGCAATGCGTTATAGTGGAACACGCTGCCCAAAAATCCAACTTATTATTTTTGGGCAACACACCAACGACGCGCACCTGAAACAAAAGGCAAATTGCCGTGTCTATGCATCAGGACAACCTGGGCCAGCGGGATTGGTGTGAACAAGTCACTTCCTCCCAGTCCAGCGCTCTGTTCTCGTATAGATGAGGAACAATCACACCCATCATGTATGTAGTGTTGAGGGGGGACGTCTGACCCGGTGTGTCAGATGACGGAGAGCGCTGGGCTGCGTAGTCCTATTCAGAGACATGCTTTGTAAAGCTGCCCACACACCTGCCGATCATCGTACGATAGTTGTGGGAAATCCCGCGATCGCACGATAATCGCAAGGTGTGTGGAAGGCGTGCGACCGTTTCTACTGCACGATCGCACGTCTTTTGTCTTACGGGCATGTTTGAAAAGCCGCCGAGAATCGTACGATTTTCGGCGGGTTTGTGGCGTGCTCGTAAGACAAATGCCGCTAGCGCACACGGCCCATTCAGCATTGCGGTCAGCGGAAGCCCCTCCCCTCAGCGGTGATCACAAGTACAATCTGCCTGTTAAAGATGGGCAGATCGTACGTTTTTTAAATTACTTTACAACCCTCGCACAACGAAAGTCGTCTGATGGTTGTAAAGTGTGTGGCCACCTTAAAGGAGAACTATGAGGGGGGAGGGGGTGCTTTTCACTCACCTCATAGTTCTAGCCGACCTGTGACAATGAGACTGTCACAGGTCGGCTCAGTAGATCGGGAAGTGAAAGAACACATACCGGCGTTCGATCCTGTGCCGGCGGGGAGCCGGGACGGGGGAGGGACTGGATGCCCCCTCCGATCCTCCAGCGCTGACTGGCGGAACGGACGGGGGAGGGGGCGGGTACAGCTGGCTTTGCCTCTAGATAGGCGGAGCCAGCTGTCATCGATGTCGGGATCCGCTTCAGCTGCGGCGTCTCAGTATACCGCGAGCTGTAGCTCCCTATATACTGAGCTTAGGGTGACGGGAGGGCGCTAGTTTGTGTCCCCCCGTTACCCTAAGGAGAACTATGGGGAGAAGACTGACCCCGTACTTCTCCTTTAAGCTGCTCATACACCCTGCGATCATCGGACGACACTTTTCATCCAATGATGCCCCGATTATCGCACGGTTGGATCGGCGGTAGACATGTGCGATTCGTTTCGTTCCCAATTCCAGATATAACGAATGCAAACTAATCCGAATGTCCGTTCCGTTCGTTCGGTGCAGCAAAGTGACATTAGAGAAGGAGTTAAAACATTTTTTTAGTCCCCCCTCAAATGTCACTTTGCTGCACCGAACGAATGAACGGAACGAAGTACCGCTGACGAATTTCCTCCGAATCCGAATCGAGCCCACCGACCGGACGAAAACGCCATCGCATGCGAAAATTGTCCGATAATTGCAAGGTGTATGGGCGGCTTTACACGGCGGGGGAGGCACGTGCTGCAGGAATATAATGATCAGGCTGTCGGGTCAGCCAGTGAGGGGGGTTCTGTACTTATTGAACAAGGAGGTTTTATGTTACGTTGTACGGCGCCGTACGGTTAAAGAGAACCTGTCACTAAGAGGAACATGAAGGCTGCCACGGTGGCCCTTTTGAAAATGCTAATTGACTGGCTGGCATTGCTTTGCCTCTGGCTTTCAATCACTGACCCAGAACAAGTAGGCAGATCAGGACTTTTGTCCTTCTCCACCATCCTTGATCTGCACGCTGCTTCCTAAAGGAATCCAAAT
>NW_017308607.1:6583-9284 GCF_000935625.1 Nanorana parkeri | reverse complement strand
TAGCCAGGTGACTGCCATCTTCCAAAAAAGTGGTGCACTATGGAAGCCTTTGACTTCCTCTCACCAAGTTTTCTTTAAAATTTGGGGTCTGCATCACAAGCAAGTTGGGCTTTCCTCTACAACTGGACATCCCCTTTAAGTCATTACAATTACAGCCGGCCACCCAATGAGAGGCTTTTCAATAATCCGGGAACGTCATGTTTTCGCACTAAGGCCCCTCTAGTCCCCCAAAAATCTCCATCTCTGTTTCGGAATGATTCGGCAGAGGGTAACCATCCCGCTATTCATCCGATTCTTGGATCTGTTGCTTGTAGAGCCCGGCCAGCAGAAGTTGGCTGATATGGAGGTCAGGACGGTGGTCACGTTGGGGGCCGGTAACATGTTAAAGCGCTAAATAAGTTATGAGGTGTTTTATGAATCCTAAAAACCTGAATTTCAGGAGCTTTGTACACGAGCCCCCCGCCGGCCGCTCTCCTGGTTAGAAGTAAACTCGGCAGTCAGTCTAGAACAGCCTGGGAGTCCTCAGTCCTTCGCTGTTCCGGGAGTGTGCGGCGTTATACCGGGGCGGCGCAGTGCTGCCCTTACCCCCCCCCCTCGTACGGAGAAGGGGGGTGGAAGTCCCCGCTGCGTACAACTGCGGGGGCGCACCAATCAGAAGGCCACGGTGTCTTCCTGTCTCCGGTTCCAGCAGAGGGTGCTGTTCATGGTCGCAAAGTTGTCCTCCTCTTCCTGCTCTTTAGCAAGTTCAATGAACACCTGGAAACGGGAAGACGAGATGAAACCGACTTATGTGACCCACAGACAGTACGATGGACCATGAGTAGACATCTGACAGATGAACGAGAGGATGGCATTTCTGCTGGGCAAACTTAATATTGGGTGGATGGAATTTAATTTCTAGAAGGAAGTCTCGTGCTCGCTCTGTGTCTGAAGGTTGTATTTCCTAATATGGACTCCAGGGAGCCTTCAGTTAACCAATGATCTGTGATGTCCAGCAAGGATGTGTTCTGGCTCAGGCCGGCCTCTGGGCAGAAATGTAAACACAGCGCGCTTCTTATTCGGGGCACACTGCTGATTACAGCCTCAGGGTTAGGATTAGGGATATTCATTTTGGCTGCATAAAGCAATGCACAAAAACACGTGTTGCTGCCCGCTGTGGTACGGTGACAACTGGCCCCCGTAAAGGATATCGGGGACTCCATTGGCTGTTGTTTTCCCCCCAAATAGAGCTTCAGAACACGTTCTTATTAGATGCAAACCATTGTTACCTGTTCCAGTGTAGACTGGGAGAAGCTGTACTCCTCCACATTAAAGGTCCGTTTCACTGCAACAAGAAACACACATGTTGTATTTTCACATATATAAGTTATTGTGTTCTCCTAAAAATCATTTCTATTGTTACATTTTTACCGTATTTTCTAGGGATGCACCAATACTGGTTTTTCGGTATTAAGTACAAGTACCGATATTTTGCTTTCGAGAGTTTGCCTGAGGACGGGGCCGCATGGTCTGGAAACGTCGCTAAGGAGATGTGTGTTATCTCAGTCAATAAACAGCATTGACTTTAATATCATGGAGTGCGAGTGACTACTTTCATCTATCTACATTTTACGGAGGCATCCGTTGTCACCACCGCACCCACCCAGTTGGATTTGGGTTTTTGTCCGGTCAGGAGAATTAAGTTTTGGCGGCATGTAATGACATCGGTATTGGTGCATCCCTAGTATCTTCATAACAAACTTGTCATACAAAGTACTGAGGTTCTCCGTATGACAAGACGGTACAACGTAGGATTTGTGTACTCACCGTATATTCCTTTGAGGGATACAGGAAGTCTGAAACCTTCAGGTTATACTGCCGCCTACAGAGGGATTGGACACTGCCACAAAATGTAGGCCAGCCCAGGATAACCCATTCTACTACCGGCTGATTTCGGTTTTGTAGCAAAGCAGTACCGAGAGCAGAGCAGGATCCTGAACCTGTGTCCCTCAATCAACTCCAAGGAAAGGATTTTGCAGTAAATGTTTTGCACAAAAATCCTTTCTTTCTTATTCGCTGAGGGACACAGGAAGTCTAAAACCTTCAGGAACTCCAAAAGCAGACCAACTGAGGCAACATTGTACACAATTACTACCATGCTCAACAGAATCGGGGAGCTGCCTGCCGCTCATAGAGCCACCTCGAGGGCCTTATGCCTGAAGCTGGCAGAAAGATCCACTTGGTATATCTTGGAGAACGTGTTCACAGAAGAGCAGGTGGCAGCTTTGCAAATTTGGGAAACAGTGGCCTGATGCTAAAGAGCCAAAGAGGTACTCACTGCCCTAGTGGAGTGCGCCTTCAGAGGAAAGAGGGAGGCCCATGCTTTAGAAAAGAAGACTGAATGACCATTTGTCTGAGCCACTTAGAGATGATGGAACGAGAAGCCGGGGCGCTCTTCATGGGTCCTCCATAACCCTCACTAACTTTTCCTCCAACAGGAGGCCATCCAAATGGCCCAGAATGGGAATACCCCCCAAAGTAAAGCAACGATGGATCTGGTTTATTCAACGTGAACATTTTGGCTCTTAACATTGAGGACCTTGAAGTCCAAGATAATGCAAATGCCTCCGTTGGATTTTGGGACAATGAACAAGTTGGAGTAAAACCGCTGAAACTGTTGTGCAGCCCAAACTGGAGTAATGACCCCTCAGTCCAGAGAGTG
>NW_017308607.1:0-6571 GCF_000935625.1 Nanorana parkeri | reverse complement strand
GAGATTGTAGCACTAAGACCCCATCTCTGGGCACCCAAGCATTTGGGATGCAAGACATCTAGTTGGCCACAAAGGTCACCCCACTCTGGAAAGTGGGGGTGCACCTATATCTGGAGATTACTTGGCTTCTTGCGAGAAGGTTCTGCAAGCCAGGACTTTAGCCAAAGAGCCCTATCCATATACACTGAAAAGAGTCTGTCGCGGGACACAAGCCAGGAAGCTTCTAACAGGCCATTGCAGCTAAAGTTTACCACCACATCCCTCTGTTCCCCACGCTCAATGATCTGAGGGTCAATGGCAGCAGAATTGGGATCAATTAGAAGGAATTTGGACCATTCAGACATTGTTTGGCAAAGGAAGATTACAGCCAAGATTGGGTGTGAGGCAGGACCCCCTAGAAGAGAACATAGCTGCAGAAAGGGCATCCAGCCATTTGAGTTTGGTCCCTGAACACGGGAGCATCCTCCACCGGTGTAGTAGTCACCTTGTTCAGGAGAATCATTAATGGATCCACAGTAGAAACAGGGAGCTCCTGCTGCTGGCCCAAATGGCCTACTCACAAAATAAGCCTTCAGAGACAGGGCAAGCAAAGAGGCAATGGCAGCAGCTCGGGACCAGAACTGAATGTGGAAAGTGCCCAGGCGGAGCCTAATGCCCGAGGGTCACTAACAGGCTCATTGTGGCTGGTTGTGATCCAGTCTATAAGCCAAGCTGAGGATGACTTTGTTGGAGAGCTGTGAGTCAGCGGATAGAACCATCAGCACCAACCGATGGCAACTAGCTAGAAGGATTCAGCGGTTAGTCTTTAACCTTTGGGAAGAGCTGAAGAAATCGGGTCCACACTCCTAGGAGACTGGTAAAAGAAATGGAGGCATGCTGCTAGTGGGAGGGGTTTGGCCCTGGGCTGGCCTTCAGTTATTTATGTTTGCCGGTGTCCAATCACCCTGTAGGTGGCAGTATAACTCTAAGGTTTCAGACTTTCTGTGTCCCTCATTAGACTCCAAGAAAATAATTTTACGGTAAATAAAAGCATCCTACCTTGTACTTCTATTGTCTTGTCATGAAAGTATCACTGAGGTAAGAACCCACAAATCGCAATGGATGAGAATGAAAAACATTGTAGACAATTGGGCTCCTCCAGCCTTGTGGTCACAGTTTGGTGAAGACCCTTTTCTGTCCCCCCCCATGACTGTCCCCCCCCATGACTGTCCCCCGTGTACACAGCCAGCTCCATACAGACACGGTGTGACCAGTTTGAGAAGGTCACTCCAGTTCCTCTAAGCCAGAGCCCCGACCTCAACCCCATGGAACATAGGAACGCCTTATGGAATGTAGAGGATCCATAGGATTTATTGAGTTCAGGTGCACAGAACCAGCTCCATAAAGACACGGTGTCACCAGTGTGGTGGAGGAACCCGAGTGTCCTGCACAGAGCCCTGACCTCAGCCCTGGAGCACTGATTGTGAGCCCGATCTTCTCATCCACCATCAGTACCTGACCATACAAATGAGCACAAAGTTCCCAGGACACCTCCAAAATCTTACATACGGCCATCCCAGAGGAGTGGCGGCTGTTATAACACAAAGGGTTGGCAACTCCATAACAATGCCAATGGTTTGTGAACTGGATGTCCAACAAGCTCGTATGAGTGTGATAGTCAAATGTATCATTAAATGCATCTCGCATGAATGTACCTCGTCATAAGACTCTTATAGCTGCACTCAGAAATGGGGAAGGTGGGGCTAGCACTATAAGCCAATCAGGTTCTATTGCAGAGCACATGTGCTGACAGTAAAAGTGAGCAGAAGGGCGCATTCAGTGAATTGCCGCTGCTCCTTCACTGTCCAATCAGCCGGTTGGGGGCGTGCCCTTGACCAAGCAGTGCTTCCTTCACTGTCCAATCAGCCGGTTGGGGGCGTGCCCTTGACCAAGCAGTGCTGCTGTAGTGGAGGCTGAGGAACTGGTTGTGCTGGTGGTTTGGGCTCCCGCGGCTCTCATAAAACCGGCTGAACAGAATTGCACATCCGTGGTCAGTTTGTACAGTTTCCGCTATTTTGTTTCTGGAGTTCGGATTCATAATAAACATTCACTGAAATGACCATTTAAAGGAGAACTATGAGGTGAGGGAAAATCACTCCTCGTCATAGTTCGAGCCGACGTGTGACAACGAAACTGTGACATGTCGGCTCAATAGATCGGGAAGTGAGAGAACGCATACCGGCGCTCGCTCACTTCTCGATCATCTCCCTGCAGAGAGCCGTGACTGTCACTCACGGCTCCCTGCAGGGATTCCCCCAGCTCTGACTGGAGGAACGGACGGGGAAGGGGCGGGAAAAGCTGGCTCTGCCTCTAGAGCCGGCTGTCAATCACGCAGCTGGGCGGATCTCGACAGCAATGTCGGGATCCGTCCCGGCTGCGGCGTCTCAGTATACCGCGAGCTGTAGCTCCCTATATACTGAGCTTAGGGTGACGGGAGGACGCTAGTTTGTGTCCTCCCGTTACCCTGAGGAGAACTATGGGGAAAAGCCCTGACCTCATAGTTCTCCTTTAATGCAGCGTGTCCTCTCTTCTAGTGAGCAGTATGTATGGAAAGCAGAAGAACCGTTACCTTGTCCCAGGTTGAAGAAGGCCTGTGATAGGGACTGTACATCCTCCTTGGGAACTCTGTATGACATCAGTGAAGCAAAGCTGGAAGACGGAAACACGGTAAGTTATCACTTCTATATCCAACCACAGATGAAACTTACAGGGCAGTAAACCTAAAGATACTGCTGGGAATGCCGAATTCTGAACAGTTGGCTGTATTTTGTCCTCTGTCGAGACTTTAGAAGGGGCAGCGAACCAGTTACATGATACGGGGATATACAATGTATGTGTGTAGAGATATATTGTATACATTCATTATTAGATAGATTTGTTTCTTCATTACTCACCTCTCCTGGCGGCAGGCATTGGGGAAATGTTTTAGGATCTCCCTGTGTAGAATCTCCATTTGCTGGGTCCCGGAGTCTGCTTCCAGCTTCAGCTCTAGGGTGTAGTGTCGGCCAAATTTACTCTTCAGGTGCTGCACGGACCCGATATATCTGAGGAGAGGCGCAGACAGTTTATTGGATTTCAGAGAAAGTTGGATGTGGTTCATCAAACGGCGTTAGGTATGAAAAACCTTCTTCAACTGCATAACAGGTACACTTTAAAGCTGCCCCAAACGTTACAATGTAGATTGGGTGATTCGTTCCAAGTTCACGACCGCCAGTCTAGTCTTATGATATCGGACTACCACCCACCTCAGCTGCCCAGACACCATGATGGCCACTCGGTCACAGACGGCTTCGGCCTCCTCCATGAAATGCGTGGTGAGGACAGCAGCCTGCTCCTTCCCTTTGAATGTAGACCTGATGACTTTCCTAGAGTGATAAAGGACGACGCATGAGAACTGTTAGCATGCGGCAATGTTAAAGGTCATACAGGGGAAGAAAACATAACACGGAATGGGAGATGGAAGTAATCAAAGTTTGTTTCAAAGAAACACGGCTGATGCGAGAGTCCAATCTCCGGCAGCACCTTGCATGCCGCTGGACTGTCACCTAAACTCCACCCCTTCCCAAGAGTACGATACAGGACTGCATGGCCCGGACTGCGTCAGCATGAGTGCAGATTTGGATTCCCACCAACCCCCCCCCCCCCCCCCTTCATTGGGGAGAATCACCCTTCTCTGTACCTCTGACTATTGTCTCTGGGGACAGAAAATGACGGGAAATCTAAATTTACTTAGGGGTCAGTCAGTAGGTGAGGTGTTCCCTTACATTGGTGGTAAGTGGGAAGAATGACCTTTACTTTGGGGTCAATGTAAGGTGTCTTCTCACAATGATGGTTATTGAGAGGAATGTCTCTTTGGGGTCACAGTAGGGAGAATGACCCTTACTTTGGGTTCAATGGGTTTAGGGGTACCCCTTGTATTAGTGATCAGTGGGAAGAATAACCCTTACTTTGGGTTCAATGGCCAACGTGCCTTTTTACATTGGTGGTCATTGGGAAGAACGACTCCGATTCTGGGATCAATGGGTGAGGTGTCCCCTTTACATTGGTGGTAAGTGGGGAGAATGACCTTTACTTTGGGGTCAATGTAAGGTGTCTTCTCACAATGGTGGTTAGTGAGAAGAATGTGCCTCCCTACTCTCACAGTAGGGAGAATGACCCTTACTTTGGGTTAACTGGCCAAGGTGCCTTTTTACATTGGTGGTCATTGGGAAGAACGACTCCGATTCTGGGATCAATGGGTGAGGTGTCCCCTTTACATTGGTGGTAAGTGGGGAGAATGACCTTTACTTTGGGGTCAATGTAAGGTGTCTTCTCACAATGGTGGTTAGTGAGAAGAATGTGCCTCCCTACTCTCACAGTAGGGAGAATGACCCTTACTTTGGGTTAACTGGCCAAGGTGCCTTTTTACATTGGTGGTCATTGGGAAGAACGACTCCGATTCTGGGATCAATGGGTGAGGTGTCCCCTTTACATTGGTGGTAAGTGGGGAGAATGACCTTTACTTTGGGGTCAATGTAAGGTGTCTTCTCACAATGGTGGTTAGTGAGAAGAATGTGCCTCCCTACTCTCACAGTAGGGAGAATGACCCTTACTTTGGGTTAACTGGCCAAGGTGCCTTTTTACATTGGTGGTCATTGGGAAGAACGACTCCGATTCTGGGATCAATGGGTGAGGTGTCCCCTTTACATTGGTGGTAAGTGGGGAGAATGACCTTTACTTTGGGGTCAATGTAAGGTGTCTTCTCACAATGGTGGTTAGTGAGAAGAATGTGCCTCCCTACTCTCACAGTAGGGAGAATGACCCTTACTTTGGGTTAACTGGCCAAGGTGCCTTTTTA
Source organism: Nanorana parkeri (assembly GCF_000935625.1). NCBI lineage: Eukaryota > Metazoa > Chordata > Amphibia > Anura > Dicroglossidae > Nanorana > Nanorana parkeri. Next base: position 1,695 of record NW_017308607.1, on the reverse strand, counting down.
CATTGGTGGTCATTGGGAAGAATGACTCTTACTCTGGGATCAAAGGACAAGTGTCCTTCTTACATTGGTGGCCAGTTGGCAAAGTGTCCCCTTACAGTGGTGGGAAGAATGACCTTTATTTTGGGGTCAGTGAGTGAGTTGTCCCTTACATTGGTGGTAAGTGGGGAGAATGACCTTTATTTTGGGGTCAATTAGTGAGTTGCCCCTTACATTGGTGGTAAGTGGGGAGAATGAGCCTTACTTTGGGTTCAATGGGTGAGGTGCCCCCTTATATTGGTGGTAAGTGGGGAGAATGACCTTTACTTTGGGTTCAATGGGCGAGGCGCCCCCTTACATTGGTTGTAAGTGGTGAGAATGACCTTTACTTTGGGTTCGATGGGCGAGGTGCCCCTTATATTGGTGGTAAGTGGGGAGAATGACCTTTACTTTGGGTTCGATGGGCGAGGTGCCCCTTATATTGGTGGTAAGTGGGGAGAATGACCTTTACTTTGGGTTCGATGGGCGAGGTGCCCCTTATATTGGTGGTAAGTGGGGAGAATGACCTTGACTTTGGTACCATGACTGTGACATTAAGGACAGAATACAGACTCCACAGGTTGGGAAGCGGTGCACATGGTCCTATACACTAGGCTTTGGAATATGCTGTAACAATATAAATAATAGATCTCGGGTACTCACCACATTTGCTGCTTGGCTTTAGAGTCCATCCCTGTGGAAGGTTCATCCAGAAGCACAATGTCAGGATTACCCAGCATGCTCAGGGCAAAACATAGCTAAGGGAAGAGGAATAACATTACGTTATCTGAAAGGTAGAGAAGCAGCAGAATGGAAGATGTGGATCTAGTGGGAGGAATCACCTTTCTCTGGGTTCCTAGCGCCAGCTTCTTGGTGGGTTTCTGCACATCCTCTCTCATGTCCAAAGCATCTACTATCCTGCAAACAATGTCACAGCGTAAAGGTCCCGTCCTCTCACAGTAGATACTTTAGGTTTGTGTGAACACAGGAAGGGGGAGATCACCCACCGAATTCTATTATCTATCAGACACTCCTGCAGCACAATCTCTAGCCAGGTGGATGCAGGTCTGGAGGAGTGGGCATTGCTAGGCAGGGGGCATTTGCATGCAGACCACCCTAGGTAACACCCACATGTGATGCTGAGCCTCTATGATTGGAAGAACTGAAATCCAATTAATGTAATTGGAGGACCAGGGACAGTCCGGCTGGGAAGGGGGAGAGGGGATGATGCTGAACATCTTCCAACCAGGAAATTAGGTGGGCTCTATCTGACTAGGGGTTCCTGCCCTTAGTTACCAGCAACGCACACTGGCTGTGCCCATTATGAGGGGCTCCCACCATCCCTGTGCTGAGTTCCCGGGTCTGTACACCCGCTGTGCCCATTATGAGGAGCTCCCCCCATCCCTGTGCTGAGTTCCCGGGTCTGTACACCCGCTGTGCCCATTATGAGGGGCTCCCACCATCCCTGTGCTGAGTTCCCGGGTCTGTACACCCGCTGTGCCCATTATGAGGGGCTCCCACCATCCCTGTGCTGAGTTCCCGGGTCTGTACACCCGCTGTGCCCATTATGAGGAGCTCCCACCATCCCTGTGCTGAGTTCTCGGGTCTGTACACCCCCGCTGTGCCCATAATGAGGGCCAATTTTGTTTATTGAAAATCTTACAAACAAGAACTTATATA
>NW_017308606.1:171553-172261 GCF_000935625.1 Nanorana parkeri | reverse complement strand
ACATGTAGAGACTCCAGACCAGAACATTGTATAGTGTGGCATAGCTACTGTATATCCAATTCAGCATACCTGGCTTTATATTATAAGAACTTTATAATATAAAGCCAGGTATGCAGAATTGGATATAGTTGTGATACACTATACAATAATACACTGTTCTTGAGTCTGGACACATGCTCATCTATTTTCCCCACTAGGGGGGATACAACCCTTAGTTAGCAATAGCATGATCTAAATATTCATTTCATTTCATTATTCAATGTCTTTTTTTTATATTATAAAATTTGGTGCAGACCTTTGTCTTGCCACCAATGGAACGCTCCAGAAGATCCCCCTGGGGGGATATTAGGATTGTGGAAGACGGGAGCCAGAGGTGTGTGAGGCGACACCAACCCACCTCCCCTTCGGAATGAGTCCCATACCATCATAGAAGAGGACAAAGTCGGGGCCCTAATGACCGGCCTCTGCCTCAGGGACATCCACTTCAAGGCATCAATTGGTGTACCCGAGGCAGAGAGAGATTCCATTAGGATCCAATCTGGTGTGTATCCCTGGTCATACACAGAGGAAAGCTGAGCCACCCGCGCTGCCTTGTAGTATTGCAAGAGATTGGGAACACCCAAACCCCCTGAACGTTTAGAACGGTGCAGTACATTTTTCGAGAGTTTAGGATGTTTTCCATGCCAAACAAATTTAATAATTAAAGAT
>NW_017308606.1:154918-169258 GCF_000935625.1 Nanorana parkeri | reverse complement strand
TGTAGCCTAATTTGTGCTGACGGAGTGGTGTATAAGGCCCGTAACGTAGTCAGAAAGAGGGGGCCAAAGCCTAATTTCTCGAGCAGCTGGAAAAGGTATTCCCAGGACACTGAGTCAAAGGCTTTTTGTAAGTCTATAGACAACAGAAGCCCAGCTTGTGATTGCCCTCCATCCCACCCTGACTGCAACAAGGTGATAATATTATTTTTTTTATATTATAAAGCCAGATGGACACAGCACAGGTACTCATTTTTTGTATCGGAGTATTTGCACGAGTACGACATGCTTGTATCGGTATATAAGAAAAACAGCATTAGAAGGAGAAGCGGGTCTCCTGGATGTACATTTTCTTATGAAATTTCACAATATTCTTTTTTCCACTTGTAAAAAAATAATAAAATTAAATAAATAAATAAATACAAATACAGTATATTGCCCAAAGTACTGGTGCGCCGGCCTTTACACGCACATTAACTTTATTGGCATGCCAGTCTTAGTCCGTAGGGTTCAGTATTGGGCTGGCTCCGCCCTTTGCCCCTATAACAGCTCCGCCTCTTCTGGGAAGGCGTCCACAAGGTTTAGGAGTGTGTCTATGGGAATGTTGGACCATTTGTGAGGTCAGGTACTGATGTTGGGGGAGGGGCTCGCAGTCTCCGCTCTAATTCATCCCAAAGGTGTTCTATGGGGTTGAGGTCAGGACTCTGTGCGGCCAGTCACGTTCCTCCACCCCAAACTCCCCCATCCATGTCTTTATGGACCTTGCTTTGTGCACTGGTGCGCAGTCATGTTGGAACAGGAAGGGGCCATCCCCAAACTCCTCCCACAAAGTTGGGAGCATTAAATTGTCCAAAATGTCTTGTTATGCTGATGCCTTAAGAGTTCCCTTCACTGGAACTAAGGGGCCAAGCCCAACCCCTGAAAAACAACCCCACACCATAATCCCCCCTCCACCAAACTTTACACTTGGCACAATGCAGTCAGGCAAGTACCGTTCTCCTGGCAACCGCCAAACCCAGACACGTCCATCGGATTGCCAGACAGAGAAGCGTGATTGGTCACTCCAGAGAACACGTCTCCACTTCTCTAGAGTCCAGTGGCGGCGTGCTTTACACCACGGCATCCCACGCTTTGCATTGCACTTGGTGATGTAAGGCTTGGATGCAGCTGCTCGGCCATGGAAACCCATTCCATGAAGCTCTCTACGCACTGTTGTTGTGCCAATCTGAAGGCCACACGAAGTTTGGAGGTCTGTAGCTATTGACTCTGCAGACAGTTGGCGACTTCTGCGCACTGTGCGCTTCAGCATGCGCTGACCCCGCTCTGTCATTTTACGTGGCCTACCACTTCCTGGCTGAGTTGCTGTTGTTCCCAGTTGCTTCCACTTTGTTATAATACCGCTAACAGGTGACCGCGGCATATCTAGTAGCAATGAAATGACACGGAACACCTGAATCCAATAATTTGAAGGGGAGGGGCCGAATACTTTTGGCAATATAGTGTATGTAGTGAATTATTCTGTAACTTCCATCAATTAATGAGACTTCTGTGGGCTAAATAAAGTTCAAATTAATATTTAAAATTAGTATTCAAATTAACTCTGAGCCACCGGAATGCAGATATGCAGAAGTGAAGATCAATAAACTGCAGACATAAGGAATCTGAACCTTTCTTTAAATTTCGCTCCATGCTTGTTCTGGATCTGTGGCTCGGAAGTATTAAAACCCGGCGTAGAGGCAACGCACGTCTCCGAAATGGATCAACAGGTTTTTTAACCCCTTAGTCTCTGAACTGAAACTATGTCATTAATAATATATATTTTTTTAAATGTTGTAGCGCTCACCCCCGAAGGAGCCGCTGATTGCCCGGTTAATCTCTAGTCTGTCTAGGGTATCTTCTTCAGCTGCCCACCCATTAGCACTAACCGCCCTTCTTCTGGTGCCCACAAACTGATGTCCACTCCAGTAGTATAATGCAGAATAATGTTTTATTGAACATCTTCACTGAGGAGAGAGGGTAGAGGGGTTCTAGGTGTCCAGGGGTAACCAACAGGAGCTTCAGACTCACCAGACTTTGTAGATATATCAGTGTAGATCCACCTGGGAGACAGCGGACAGCCACTAATGTAACAGACAGACAGGATGGATGCAGATCCTCAAGCAGGAAAGACACCGACCATACTCCTGAAGTCCTCTTAGCTCCAGGGTACTTCCAGAGCTTACATTGGTCCCGGTTACCTTCCTATTTCAGCATCACAGGCCTCCTCCATGTTGGAGGCCTCAGGGAAACCTTTCCCTCACACCAGCCCATGCCCACCCCCAGGCCTCAGGCCTAGCATGGGGGGCAGGCTGAACAGCACCCAGCCCTACTCCATGGCTGGTCCCGGATAGTCTGAGCACATGGCAAATCCCTCCGGTATATGTACCCTATCCCAGCATGCACCACTGGCTGAGAGAAGCCCAGTGATTGGCTTCTGTACTGTACATACACTTCAGTGCCTCTCATTGGCTGTCCCACAATATGACAGAGTCACACTCCACCCAGGGGGGGGTACAGGCAATGCCAGACACCTGAAATTAACCAGATAATTGCCACTATAAATCCAGCCAGGCTGTCTAGAGCCCCGGCTATCACTAAATGTCTAGTAGCCACGTCACAGAAGGTGACGGGGGCTACAATGTTTTTATTTTTTATAAATATGAGGATTTTTTTTTTTTTCATTTTCCTTTTCAAATGTTTCTCACAAAAGCCGTTTTAAATGATATTCCGTCATTCTGAATTTTGCATTTGAGCGTCGGTCCTTAAGTTTCGGGTAGCTGATTTTGCGTTCAGAAATCATCTGCACTTCTGAAAAGACGACAACTTGTTTCCTTGACTTAAGCGATGGATTGAAATTTACACTGGAACAAGTTTACTGTGAAGAGACACAAACAGGAAAGCGGCTATCAGTGCCGCCATCCGATGTGCCGCATCAGCAGTTATAAGCGACACCATGACACTCTACTGTCATCCCATAATAGACTCATCAGTTTTACCGATATTCCTGTTTTGTTTTCCCAAATCACTTATTTTTAGGGGCAGATTTATTAGCAGGTGGGTGTGACATTTACTAACCATTCAGGTGAACCAATCACTGTCATTTAAAACACATTGACCACGAAGTTACACTGGGCAGTGGATGGTTTGGTGAATGTCACATTGGCTGCTTTTTAAATATACCCCTTAGTGTATAAAGGGAACCTGTCATTAACACAAACTATTGGTAACAGTTAGGGATGCACCGATACTGATGTACTCGCCAAAATGCTCCCGATGCCTATCCTGATACCAGATTTTCAGGTATCAGGAAGCCAGGCAGTGAGTCATTACATGCTGCTCGGCTTCCTGATCGGCCTGGAAGCTGGCTCCATGTAAAGGTCTCTGGATACTTCTCCCTCTGGGCACTTTGGCTTCCTCCCACACTCAGAAGCCATCCAAAGGAAGGACGGAGGTCAGATATAAGACTGAAGGGAGTGACTGAGGTCGGATAGAAGACAGAAGGGAAGGATAGAGGTCAGATATAAGAATGATAGGAAGGACGGAGGTCGGATAGAAGACAGAAGGGAAGGATAGAGGTCAGATATAAGACTGATAGGAAGGACGGAGGTCAGATAGAAGACTGAAGGGAAGGACAGAGGTCAGATAGAAGACTGAAGGGAAGGACAGAGGTCAGATAGAAGACTGAAGGGAAGGACAGAGGTCAGATAGAAGACTGAAGGGAAGGACAGAGGTCAGATAGAAGACTGAAGGGAAGGACAGAGGTCAGATAGAAGACTGAAGGGAAGGACAGAGGTCAGATAGAAGACTGAAGGGAAGGACAGAGGTCAGATAGAAGACTGAAGGGAAGGACAGAGGTCAGATAGAAGACTGAAGGGAAGGACAGAGGTCAGATAGAAGACTGAAGGGAAGGACAGAGGTCAGATAGAAGACTGAAGGGAAGGACAGAGGTCAGATAGAAGACTGAAGGGAAGGACAGAGGTCAGATAGAAGACTGAAGGGAAGGACAGAGGTCAGATAGAAGACTGAAGGGAAGGACAGAGGTCAGATAGAAGACTGAAGGGAAGGACAGAGGTCAGATAGAAGACTGAAGGGAAGGACAGAGGTCAGATAGAAGACTGAAGGGAAGGACAGAGGTCAGATAGAAGACTGAAGGGAAGGACAGAGGTCAGATAGAAGACTGAAGGGAAGGACAGAGGTCAGATAGAAGACTGAAGGGAAGGACAGAGGTCAGATAGAAGACTGAAGGGAAGGACAGAGGTCAGATAGAAGACTGAAGGGAAGGACAGAGGTCAGATAGAAGACTGAAGGGAAGGACAGAGGTCAGATAGAAGACTGAAGGGAAGGACAGAGGTCAGATAGAAGACTGAAGGGAAGGACAGAGGTCAGATAGAAGACTGAAGGGAAGGACAGAGGTCAGATAGAAGACTGAAGGGAAGGACAGAGGTCAGATAGAAGACTGAAGGGAAGGACAGAGGTCAGATAGAAGACTGAAGGGAAGGACAGAGGTCAGATAGAAGACTGAAGGGAAGGACAGAGGTCAGATAGAAGACTGAAGGGAAGGACAGAGGTCAGATAGAAGACTGAAGGGAAGGACAGAGGTCAGATAGAAGACTGAAGGGAAGGACAGAGGTCAGATAGAAGACTGAAGGGAAGGACAGAGGTCAGATAGAAGACTGAAGGGAAGGACAGAGGTCAGATAGAAGACTGAAGGGAAGGACAGAGGTCAGATAGAAGACTGAAGGGAAGGACAGAGGTCAGATAGAAGACTGAAGGGAAGGACAGAGGTCAGATAGAAGACTGAAGGGGAGGACGGAGGTCAGATATAAGACTGAAGGGAGGGACTGAGGTCAGATAGAAGACAGAAGGGAAGGATAGAGGTCAGATATAAGACTGATAGGAAGGACGCAGGTCAGATAGAAGACTGATAGGAAGGACGGAGGTCAGATAGAAGACTGAAGGGAGGGACAGAGTTCGTATTTAATGACAATAATGACAAGAAATGAATGATTGCTATAATTTGATAGTTGTTGACATGACAACGCATGTCTTTAAATATTTAACAACGTTTTTTAAATTCTCATTTACAAAAATTACAACTTTGTTGATGCATTGTTTTTTATTATTCGGACCAGGTAGAAGAACCATCACTGGTTGGCTGTACATTCTGTTCTAATGTGGTGGAATAATATGAACAAAGCAAGAACCAGAACACAGACTGACAGTGACAGTTGGATCGCAATATGGAGTCTGTAATTTCCAGCAGATGTTGGATTGTTTTCTGGAAAAAAAAACAAGATCGCTATAAAAACATGTCAATAAGGTATGCCGCCGGGTCCCCTCCTCTCTTCTGACACTGTCGGGGTTCTCGGTCAATGACCGAGTGCCTGACTTTTTTAGAGGGGGATAGTCATTTTCTTGTCACCCCTCCAATGGTGGAAAGTAGAAATCACGAGCACTCAATAAATGTCATTAATGTCCATTTAATCGGACCAGTCGCCAAAGACAAAACCAACGTTTCGGGGCCGCACAGGGTCCCTTCATCAGGGTGACAATGTAGCAACCCCTCCAATGGTGTCATCCGGGTGCGGGTCGCACACCCTGCAACCCCCTTGTGACACCACTGGTACAGAGTACAACACCAACTCTTTGGAGAGTTGGTCATTAGTCCATAAAGTTGATTATTTAGGTTTGCCTGCTGTAAATACCCAAGTTCTTGTTCTGGTCCTAAGTCCGAACGGTCGTTAAACAGGTAGGTCACTAAAGGAGAACTATGAGGTGAGTGCTTTTCACTCACCTCATAGTTCTAGCCGACCTGTGACAATGAGACTGTCACAGGTCGGCTCAGTAGATCGGGAAGTGAGAGTACACATACCGGCGTTCGCTCACTTCTTGATCCTGTCACGGCTCTCTGCCGTGACAGGGGAGGGGCTGGATTCCCCACTCCCCGCTCCAATCTGCCAGCGCTGACTGGCGGAACGGACAGGGGGGAGGGGGCGGGTACAGCTGACTCTGCTACAGCTCGCAGTATACTGAGCCTAGGGTGACGGGAGGACGCTAGTTTGTGTCCTCCCGTTACCCTAAGGAGAACTATGGGGAAAAGCCTTAACCCCATAATTCTCCTTTAAGTGAGGAGTAGCTGTATATAGATGAAGCTTTCCTATTGATTTGGTGATTGGAGATCCTCGAGCAACCTATCAATTGTATCGCCATATCAATAAGACACTAATAACTAAAGATGATTGGTATTTAAACAAATGCTGATAATCTGTGGGGGGTGGAGTGATAGGATAAAAAAAAAACTGTTTATAAAAGAACATTCAATATGAAATAAAGAGTTGAACCTCAATCTGGAAGTTCAGTGCTGTCACTGACTGTTGGATATGTTATGAATTTATAATCTGTAATGAAAAAAAAGCCTCCGCCAATTAAAGAAATGGCAAAATATTTTAAATGTAACATCTGAAAATGTCCCCAATAGTCTTACCTTTGATAAATCAATTTTAAAAAAACGGTATAATTGCAACTTCCCACAACTGACCACCTAGCTGTATAAGGACGGGTGCAACAACTAATCCGAAAAAATTAAAAAAGAGGCTTCCAATGGAGACACAAAGACTCCACCATCCCAACCAGTTTTGCACAATGTCAAGTTACCAACTAAATTGACAAAAAGATTGAAATAGAAAAAACACATTCAATATGTGTAAGAAAAATGACACGAAATGATTTTTATGTCATATTCCTTTTCTCGAAGCATAGGGTGGGAAAAGTTCAATAATAGATGATTGTTGCCGTTGTTGCATAAAGTTCATAATGTGTTTAATTTAAAAGTTGCAAATGATTACAGGATATGGTATATCTTACAGAATGAGTCTATAAGATGTTTGATGATTACAAAATATAGTATATCTTACAGCAGAAATCTATAAGATGCTTAAGAAACGTGTCTTTAGTAAGTAAAAATAGATCTAACAGGTGTCTGTCTATACAGTGTGGGTGTGTCTGTGTGATGCTGTGCACGTGTGTGTGTGTGAGTGAGTGAGTGAGTGAGTGAGTGTGTGTGTGTGTGTGCCTTGAAGGATCATCCCTCATCCTTTTATCCATGCTTTTACTTTAAAATAACCTATGTGATGTTTACCTTAAAAGTCTTTCTGATTAGCATAAGGGAGTGCCATTCTCTAGTAGCTGAGTCATGTGTTCTCCTTCTATCCCGTTTTGGGCATCATAGTCTATGTCCTGAGTAATGTGGTTTATTCTTCAAACTCATTTTGAAGGCCAAGTCTTCTTTGGGCATTCCCAACAACTGTTTCAACTATACTTAGGTCTGCCTGTCAGGCTTACTAATTGATTACCAATTGTAAACTCAAAATCAGCAGTACAGTAAAAAACTGAATCTCCAAACTTGGATAGATTAAAATATAGAAAATCAATCATCATTTAAGGTTCACACATACATATTTCAATATCTGGTTTTAACAATATGAAATAAAGGATTAAACCTGAATCTGAATGTTTGGTGCTGGCACGGACTTCTGTATATGTGATGAATTTATCATCTGTAATGAAAACAAAATCCCCCACCAATTAAAAAAAATGGCAAAATATTTCTGAAGATGTCACCAATATTCTTACCATTGATAAATCAATTAAAAAAAACAGTATATTTGCAACCTCCCACAACTGACCACCTAGTTTATATGGACGGGCAGGGCCCGATTTACTCTCCCTGCTGCCCCATGGCCAGGTTCTGCAATGCATACCCCTCCCCGTCCCACCCCCTGATCAAGGGTCTTCTCTCTCACTGTGTACACGAAGCGGCAGGGTTAGTTTTAACCCTGCCGCTCTGCTCCCCTGCATCGGCGGCCAGTGAGGAGAGACTCTGCGGCCTGGGGGAGGATGGAGCCAGAGGAGAGAGGTAGGCGTGGGGGGGAGGACGGACCGTCTGCACACATTTTACAAGTGATCATGGCGACATCGCCGCGATCACTTGTAAACGAACAAGCGGCTTCCCCGCTCTACATTTAGTCCTGCCTTCCCAAAGCAGGACTACATGTAGAAGGCAACTTAACGCCTGGTATCTGGAACTGTATGTTCCGGGCATCAGGGGATTCCACACCGCTGCAGCCCCTCTGCGCCCTGCCGCACCGAGGCCTGGCCTTGGTGGCCTTGTGGGGAATCCGTGCCTGTGGACGGGTGCAACAACTACTACAATAAAAGTTAATTTGAGACTTCCAATGGAAACACAAAGACTCCGCCAACCCAATCAGTTTTGCACAATGTCAACTTACCAACTGAATTGGCAAAGTTTGAACAACACTGTCTGCATGATCCCTTTGTTACAATGGTATTTGGTTCCTATAAGACTGGCTAAGTTTGCATCAGGTAAAGAACAGGGTTCAATGGTACATATGTGGAGGAGTTGCCCCAAAATGAATCGCTTCTGGGCCGGGGTTTGTCAACTGTTAAATATGATTCTTGGAAGGAGGTTAAAAGGAGAACTATGAGGCGAGCGCTTTTCACTCACCTCATAGTTCTAGCCGACCTGTGACAATGAGACTGTCACAGGTCGGCTCAGTAGATCGGGAGGTGAGCGAACACATACCGGCGTTCGCTCACTTCTCGATCCTGTCATGGCTCTCTGCCGTGACAGGGGAGGGGCTGGATTCCCCACTCCCCGCTCCGATCTGCCAGCGCGGACTGGCGGAACGGACGGGGGAGGAGGCGGGTACAGCTGGCTCTGCCTCTAGGAAATCTGCTATTCCAACTACACAGCAGGTCAAGCAGAAAGTTTCTTGTTATTTGGTAAATGAGAAATTATCGGCAATATTAAATGATACAATACCAAAATCTAAGAAAATCTGGTTGCCTTGGATTGTAAATGTCTTCCAATTTGGATTTATCCTTATTAGATCAGGTTTAAAGCTAGGACAGATTGAAATGGGGAAGGAAAAGGAGGATGACATGAGGGAATTGTTTTATATGTTTTTTATTGAAGGGGTGGGGGGGGGGGGTATATGCATGAGAACGGGGTAATTATGGTATGGGATAATTGTTGAGAGATAATAAGTGGTATTGTTTGACATGTCATTTTAAAGTGAGTCTGTTTATTTATTTATTTTTTTGATAGTTTTCCTTGTTAGTTTGCGTGTAAATACATAGTTGTTTTTTTGAAAAGGTTATCTGGAATGGACTCCCGCAATGTATGTTCTGTTTTGATTTTTTTGAAAATTATTAAAAAGATTGAAAAAAAGTACATTCAATATGAAATAAAGAATTAAACCTGAATCTGGAAGTTCGGTGCTGGCCCGGGCTGTTGGATATTTTATGAATGTATCACCTGTGATGAAAAAAAAAATCCCCTGCCAATTAAACAAAATGGCAAAATATTTTGAATTTAACATCTGAACATTTTACCAATATTCTGTCACTCTATCCAAAAACAAGTAAGGGTCTCATTGGACAGCAGGGTGGTTGATAAGCGGGACCTAGCCTCAAAGGCAAGGTAGTCAAGCTCTTAGTAGGAAAGTGAAAACAGCATCTGAGGGACACATGTAGGAACATAACCTGATAAAAGTAACAGCAGGCACAAGTAAAGCAGATGTCCAGCCAAAAAAAAATAAAAGTATAAAAATGAAAAGTCCATTAAACGATAAAATAGCAAAACCAGTTTTTTTTTAACTAGAATTCAGAGATTACCAGTATTGCGAATGGATGTCCTCAGTCTGATGACCAACATCGTTCAACCCACTTCCTCTGAGACCAGGCCATCCTAGACCCACCACCAGTCTGTGATTTAACAGAGAAGGGAAAAGGAGCACAGTGAAGAGCTCATCACTCTGTCACCTTGCTTCCAGGGCCTATAAAGCCCCCCCCCCCCCCCCCCCCCCCCCCATGGCACCCCCTGTCTATTTCAAATCGCAAAAGCCAACAGCAGGTTGGCTATTGCACCCACCCAGTGAGCAGAGGAGCGGAACTTAATATTCTCTCACCCGGGTCTGTGATGGACTACAATCTCAATACAAATTTGAAAACTAAACCTGAGATTGTAGTCCATCCCGGTAACGAGCTTGGAGTGGTGTCTACTTTACAACACACACAGGGACCATGGGGAACAAAATGAGCCCCCCTCCAGAAGGAAGGACAGTGTCAGCACCAATCCAGAGATGATTGGAGGATCTACAGCCGAGTGATACACAAATAAGATACATTGTTGTTCATAGTTAAGGGACTTGGATGCTTTTTTAAGATTGAACTCCTGAGTTTATTGTCACTTTAAATGTGAGTTTACTCCTCACTCTGGCAGGCGTGCTTTATGCTATGCATGCTGAGGTGCATGCTGAGGTGCTCCAAGGTGACGTTATCAAGACCAATAGTCCTGCATTGTGCTTGAGAACAGCAAGGTCCTGGCAGGGCTGTAGCTATCATGGGGCGAGTGAGGCACTCGCCCCAGGCGCAGCTGAGAGGTAGCGCAGCCAGGGCTGGCCTGGCTTCTCCTCCTCGTCCCTGTTGCCATAGCAAGCACACGGCACCATTGGCAACAGGGGCGCCAGGCGGCCAACACAGCCGTGGCTCAGCAGGAGAAGAGGAGCGGCACAGGCTCCAGCTTCTCCTCGGATCCCCGCTGCTCTCCCCCGCCTGTATGGGCAGAGGACTCTGTGTCCTCAATCTCTTTTTCTATTTCAAAAGGGAAATGTCAGGGGTCAGTTTAGACCCCCGATATCTCCCCTTGAATTCCCCGGAAACTGAAAATGTTTTCATTAGTTTCGTCAAACGAAACAAATTTTTATGCTATTTTGGATTTAGCCACCAGCGCATTCTGCGCATGCGCGCCGCCATCCTGGAGGCGGGGCGCATGACGTCACATACTGCACACGTCTGTTGGGGGGCACAATTTTCTGTTCTTGCCTCGGGCGCAAAAGGAGCTAGTTACGGCTCTGGGTACTGGCCACAACACAGTGTCCAAGTGAGGACAAAAGTGCCATAACCTGCCAGAGCGAGAAATCAGGTAATGTTACAGCTTGTTCCTCTACTCCTGGACTTAACGACCATTTAACACTGCAAGAGTGGGGTTTTTTTTAGCAATCCTGGGGTACAGCTTTTCGAAGACTAAAATGTTAAATTTCTTAGACTTACCTGTTAGCTTGACATCAAAAAGCTGTGTACATTGGTGCGCCCAGCTGTTGATAAAAACCTCCGCTCTGTAGACCCGCTCATCGTTGGTCGTTATCCCAGACAACTCTAAAGATCCGTCACTCATGACAGAAAGTCTCCCATAGTAGCTAGAATTCTTTATCACTAACTCAGCGGGCCTGGTAATTGCCAAGTGATCTATATTATTGATATCCCAAAGGATCCTTGATACTCCTGAACGACTGGGACTGCGTAGAGTAACCGTGTCTCCAAGGTTATGATAGAGCTGTTGTCTAAAGTTACACCGTTCAGATGGCTCTATAAAAACACAAAAAAATGTTAATCAACTTAAATGGGTGATCTGACTTTAAAAAATGACTTAAATATATTTTTTATAGATATATATATATTGTGAAGATTAGCTCCATAGCTTCAAACGGTAGCACATTAAGGACACCGCCACTCGCTTTTTCACTTTTTAAGGGCTTCTTTGCCCACTTTTATTATCTCACGACTCCAAAAGAAAAGTCCACACAGGTGTTCCCTCGCAGGGGCTTTCAAATATAAAGTACCATTTTCTGTCAAACAAACTTTTTTTAGTCTCACCGATTTCAGGTGGTTCCGTTACCTCAAAACGTATGGCCACACAGGCTGTATTCAAAGGCCTTGCCACACAGGCTTGTCTTTTGCCACACAGGCGGATTTCCACACAGGCTGGTATTTCACCATACAGGTGAACTGCTCCCCAGTCTGCCAGACTCACAGACTGGTTCCAGGTAGACATGTGCGATTCGTTTCGTTACGAATCGAAATTCGTACAAATTTTTCTGAAATTCCGAATTTCGGAGCATCCGAAATCCGAATGGCAGTTTCCGAATTATATCCGAAATACGAAATTCCGTTAACGAATTTCGGATCCGAATTTCTTTGAAACAGGAACTAATATTACCCCTGTAAAATGTAAATGAGGTTGAACAATATGACAAGATTTTTTTTTTAATCCGAGATACGGATCCGCTGCTGCTGAGGGTTGCATTACAATACACAGTTACACACAGTCACACACAGGCAGGAAATACGAAATTCCGTTGACGTATTTTCGTTCCGTTACGAACATTCGTTTTATATTGAAGTTAAAAAGCAAAATACATTTATATTGGAGTTGATTGATGGTAGTTTTTTTTAATCCGAAATACGAAATTCGGATCCGGAATCCGTTAACGGAATTCGTATTTCGGATAAAAAAAACAACTACCACTCCAATATTAACAAAGGTATTTTGCTTTTTAACTTCATCATAACGAATGTTCGTAAAGTTACGAAAATATAACCTCCACTAACGAAAATTCGTATTTTGTACGAATCCGAATTGAGTTCAGTTACGAATTACGAAATAACGGATATTCCGAAACGAAACGAAACAGAACTAATTTTTTGACGGCGCACAAGTCTAGTTCCAGGATGGAGCCCTCTTGACTCCTGCAGAAACCTCCTATGCCACACAGGTGGAACCACTCAAGCAGTCTGGGATATCTTATTGAGGTCCTAATGAGCCAGCTTTTTTCAGCTGGGCTGGTTACCTCTGGGCCTTCAACACTTTCAATACCTCCCCCTAGAGTAAGAACCTCAGCCCGCCTGAAACTGGGCCATACAAATCTGCCATCCTGGCTTTACCCAGACATCCCCATCTGCCTGCTGCCACAATACATATTTATATTATATGTTTCATAGATGTGGAAAGTATTGCAACAATTGTTTCTCTCGGGGGACAAGACAGTCAGCCATTGTCAATGCTATAAACAGGACATTGATTAAACATTATTCCCAACTGGAATTTCCTCAGAATCATCTACGTATTGCTCTTTATCACATGTTAATCTATTTATTATAGTTAAAGAAAAGGTTTATGTCTTGATGATTAATTTATAATGTCAATGTTGGTCAATGGCCAATGTCAATGTTTTTACATTAATTAAGGCAAATGTAATTCTAGAAATGGAAGGACTTGCTTTGGAAACCAGAAATAAGACTTTGTATTATATACAGATTAGAGGCAGTGAATGTAATGTTCTCTAAATATTCCCTGTTGCTGAATCTTCCTGGTGCATGTGTTCTAAATTACATTAGGATATCAAAACCTAAGAACAGGAATGTTGTGTATTGCAGCTTACCAGTCCTTGGGTGTGATGGCTGAATGAGTTTTCTTTTTCAGGCTGAGAATATTTTCCGTGTGTACAGAAAATCCCTGCTGCTCTTCCCGGAAATGTAGCATCCTTGCCACATCCTATGAGCTGAACTGAAAATTACTTGTGCTCAGTCTTGAAAAAGTGGTATTGGTGGATCCCCATTTTGTACATGTTGTGGCAGCAGGCAGGTAGGGATGTCTTGTGTTCAGGTGTAATAATGAAGTTCTTCCTCTAGGGGGGGAGTGCTGAGAGGGCTGGAGGCTCAGAGGTAACAAGCCCAGCTGAAGCTAGCTGGCTTGTTAGGGCCTCTACAAGAAGTTCCAGCCTCCTAAGAGAAGAGCCCCAGCCTAGAACCAGACTGTGTGTCTGGTGGACGGGGGAGCAGACAGCCTGTGTGGCAAGGGGAAAAAGGACAAGCCGGTGTGGCTAGCGTTTTGGATACAGCCTGTGTGGCCAGACGTTCTTAGTTAAAGGACCTACTGAAGTCGGTGAGATGGAAAAAAAATTTTTAAGAAGATTATACTGTGTGTTGGAGAAACCCCTGCGAGGGAAAACGTATGTGGATGTTTAAATAAAAGTGGGCAAAGAAGCCCTAAAACAGTGAAAAGTGAGTGGCGGTGTCCTTAACCCTTTCGCTGCCAAGCCCTCCGGAACATTTTTCAATTCAGCTGGCCAAGCCATTTTTGAATTTTCTGCAATTTTTTCCCATTGATTTGATTTTCAACTGCTGCGTTGTTAGCGTTTGTAAAAGACCCCCCAAACCATATATTTTCTGAAAGCGCAGGCCCGGTAGAATAAAAAGATGGTGATACTAAATTTGTAGGCCCTGCGATAATTGCGCAAATGTTTCTCAAATTAATATTAAACCGATAAAAATACACAATTCAATTGTTAAAACACACCAAAATCAGTATCCGTGCACAAAAAAAATATTTTTTGACTAAATCTAAAAGATAAAACTGTATTGAGTTAATAAATAACAAATATT
>NW_017308606.1:127025-154422 GCF_000935625.1 Nanorana parkeri | reverse complement strand
GGGGGGGGCACCCGGTATTTTTGAAAATAGTGGTCATCAGCGGCATGACAGCTATTAATTTAAAGGGGACAGTCTGCTGAACAGTACTACTATAAGCTGATGGTCGCTAAAGCGACCATCAGCTTATAGTAGAGCTGTAAATGCCAGGTCCGTACGACATACTGAGCTGGCCAGCTGGAAGCACTTTTGTAGCTCCATATGCCGTACGTCCTTGGCAGCGAAAGGGTTAATGTGCTACCATTGAAAGCTAAATCTCACAATGTACATAGCCTCTTTATGTATTGATCATGATCAGAATTAAAGAAAATGTAAGCACACAAACAAATTAGGACAACACCCTTGTTGGACTTCTCCAACTGAGGTTTCAACTAAACAAAGTGAGTCTCAAGACAGGCAGCTTACGCTATGCATCCTCTTTAGATATCTCACAGTGCTCTGAGAATCTTTTGCTTTAGAATTTGTAGATTGGCATCGAGTGCTTTAATTAAGCCTACGATATACTAGAACACACGGATCCTCCTCCATCTATCATAATGTTTTATTTACAGTGATGGGAAAAGGCTAAACAGAAACAGCCATCACAGAAGCTACAAACCCAACTGTAGGACAGGAAATGCTTAAATGGAAAGGCTGGAGGTCCCATGCTTGCTAGCCTAGGTAGCATGTAGAGGAACCATGCAGCGCTGCTTACAGAGCTCCCGCCACCCGCACCCCCTCAGGCCCCTGGTGAGACCCCACAGCCCTCCTGAGACCCTACACAGACCACCTGAGACCCCACACAGAATCTTTTGCTTTAGAATTTGTAGATTGCCATCACAGTGCTTTTATTAAGCCTACGATATACTAGAACACCCGAATCCTCCTCCATCTATCATCATGTTTTATTTACAGTGATGGGAAAAGGCTAAACAGTAACAGCCATCACAGAAGCTACAAACCCAAATTTTTGCTCTAAGTCTTTTTTGGAAAATGATCTCAGATGACTATTTCAAGATGATGTAATGAAAAGTAACTCAATAATAATAACCTATAAGGCCGGACATCAATTCATTTTTTTACTTCTCCATAACAAAGACTAGAGGGCACCACCTAAAACTGGTGGAGAAAAGATTTTCACACAAGGGGCGTAGGGGCTTCTTCTCAGTTAGAGAGGTTAAGGTCTGGAACTCGCTGCCGCAGGCAGTGGTATGAGCTGAGAGTGTTGAATCATTCAAAATGCATTTGGGCAATTTGCTCAGAGACCAGGACATACAGGGGTACAGGTACTCTTAAAAAATAAGATTACACGGGGACTCGTACACACGCATACACATGCAGAATCCAAAACATACAATAGGTTGAACTTGATGGACCTGTGTCTTTATTCAACCTCAAATACTATGTAACTATGTAACTTACCACTAATATCTGGAGATACCCCAACATTTCATGTAGAAATGAAATGAAAAAGTCATTATTACAAAGTGAGAAAAAAAACTATATTTGCATGAAATTGTTTATTTCTTATCTGGGGGAGGTGAGTGTGTTTGTATAGCATATTGATGCAACTACTGGGTTGTGTAAAGGATTTGCAGAAGGGTTGTGAAACAATTGCGAGCTCGGTGCCTTTAGATTTGTATCGTAATTTGAGTGTTGCACCAATTGGTTTACTGTTAACAGAATTTTGTAGATATTAGGATGAGTGTAAGAGCCGTTGAGGTTTTTTTTTTCATAACTTACCCTTAATCCTGAGATCATATATTTGCGCACAGTTGTACCCTGCATTGTCATATAATTCAGCCCGGTAAACCCGCACATCTTTGGAAGACAATCCGCTGATAATTAACGAGCCGTCCGATAGGTCAGAACTTAGTCTACCGCTATAGCCGGAGCCAAAATTCCCCATCATCACTGGTTGGCCTGGAGTTGTGGTGGCAATAATATGCTTTTCATATTCCCAATTGACAGTCGTGAGACGGACATTGTTCAGGGCCAGCTGTAGAACGACATCGTCACCCTCCTTAACAGAAAGGCTTTTCGTGGAAGCACAGGGGGAGACCACTGCAGTAACAAAAAGTAACATTGGACCGAGTGTCAGATTGTGAATTGTCATGTTATTGATAATATGTGTTCCATTGTATCTTTCTTTTTCATAAAGTTCAGTTTAAAATACCTTCCAGATACAGCAAAATTAAAGGTGTGCAAAGCACTAAAGTTGGCTTTCTTTAAAAAGCAGCCACAGCCCAAGTAAAAAGACATTCTCCCTGCCAACATGCTGTAGAGAAGAACCCTAGAACTCATGCTATCTGTGTGGAAGGAGTAGTCTCAGTGGTCACCCCATCATGTTCCTCCTAGCAATCTATGGGGAGGTGAGTGGCAACCTAGATGGAGAAAAGCCAGTGGATGTAGTGTACCTTGATTTTGCAAAAGCATTTGATACGGTACCTCATAAATGCTTAATTTACCAGCTGCACTCTTTGGGAATTGATGAAATGGTGTGCACTTGGATAGAGAACTGGCTAAGTGAACATGTCTAGAGAGTATGTATAAATGGCTCATTTTCTGAATGGTCCTTGGTTGGCAGTGGCATGCCCCAGGGTTCTGTTCCGGGACCATTGCTGTATAACCTGTTTATCAATGATATTGGGACTGGTATTGTTAGTTTTTGCAGACGATACCAAAATTTGTAGTAAACACTGGAGACATAGCAATAATAAACTGGAGACATAGCAATAATACAGGAAGATCTGCAATAATACAGGAAGATCTGGATAGAATGGGGAGGTGGGCATTTGCATTGCAGATGAGGGTTAATATTGAGAAGCGTGAGGTTATGCATTTTGGAGTTAAAAATACACAGGTGAGCTACTCAATAATGGACATCCCACTGGGGGAATCAGATGTAGAAAAAAGATTTGGGAGTCCTAGTAGACTGTCACCTTAGTAACAGCAGCAAATAAGGTGAGCATGGTACTATCATGTATAAAGGAATGTACTCTAAAGACAAACCCATAATTTTGCCCCTTTACAAAACACTGGTTCGGCCACATCTTGAATATATGGTTCGGTTTTGGTCACCGATCTACAGAAAGGATGTCCTTGAGTTAGAGTCCAGAGAAGGAAGAAGAAAACTAATACAGGGGTTAGAGGACCAAAGATATGAGAAAAGACTGCGTGCATTAAACTTGTTCTCCTTCGGAAAAAGGGAGACTGAGAGGGGACATGATATTAATGGGGATGGATAATCATAAACTGTTTACTGTTAGTTCACTCAAGAAGACAAGAAGCCGCCACGTGAAACTGGAAGAGAAAAGGTTTCACCTTAAACTGTGATGGGGATTCTTTACTGTGAGAGCGGTAAAATTGTGGACCTCCCTTCCACAGACAGTGGTATCAGCTGAGAGTATGGAATCATTCAGGGACGGAACTACCGCCGGTGCGGCCGGTGCCGCTGCACCGGGGCCTGAGTCTGGGGGGGCCCAGCACACCCAGGCACCAGACCAGTGGCAAGGTAGGGAAAGAGATGTGGGGGTCCGTCCGGCTGCCGACCGTCAGAACGTCCGTCCATCCAGCTGGCCGCACAGCAGAGCAGCCTTCAAGCACCCGGCGAGGCAACGGTCCCACCGTCCCAGCACTATTCTCGCCCTTGGTCCCGATCTGCCGCATCATCCCCTTAACTGCTCTCTCTGCTCCCAAGCCGCACAGCAGGAGAGGGAATCTCCTGCTGTCACACAGATATCCCACACATCGGAGGATTCACTCCCCCCTCCCCTCTTTTCACGGACCTCTCTAGCCTGGCAGCTCACCCGTCCGTCCGGCACATTAACCCCCCTCCTTGTACTGACACAGGTCAGATTACGGCCATCACCCATACCTCCGTCCACAGCTCCTCTCCCCCTCTCTCTTCCCCTGGTCACCAGTTCTCCTACACAGCAGTGTCAGCACCTGCAGTGCTTTTCTCTGCCATCACAGGATCCAGATTAAGGGTACATTCACACCAGATGCAGTGCGTTCCGGTCCGATTCTTGCCGGAACGCACTGCATCGCATTGCAGCCGGCTCAATTTTTTGTGGGGTAGGAGGGGGCGTGGTGGGCCATTGAAGTGAATGGCACCGTAGCCACGCCCTCCAGCCGCAATGCGATCATCCACATGGGATTGCAAGGCACATTATGCCTGCGGTCCGCTCCGGTGCAATCAAAATGCTGCAAGCACTATCTTGATTGCACCGGAGCGGACCGCAGGCATAACGTGCCTTGCGATCCTGTGTGGACGATCGCATTGCGGCCAGAGGGAGTGGCTACGGTGCCATTCACTACAATGGCTCGCCACGCCCCTTCCTGCCCCACAAAAAAGTAAGCCGGCGCAATGCGATGCAGTGTGTTCCGGCCAGAATCGGACCAAAACGCACTGCATCTGGTGTGAACGTCTGGAATCATTCAAGACCCGTCTAGATACTTTTCAAAGAGAGCAAGACATACCGAGGTACAGGTCATCTTAATAACTCAAACACACATGCAAACACAACCACATAGGTTGAACCTGTGTCTAATAGACACAAAACAAAAGGACGCCTCCATAGTGTAAAGCTGATTTATTTCAAGTTAAAAGGAAAGCTGAAAATGTAACAGCCAGTAAAAACGAGCATAGAGAGTTGTAGTCTCGAAATGAACCAAGATGGACAAACGAAAAAAGGTAAGGTATTGGAAATGCTAGTGCTGAGCCGAAGCTATCTGCGCCCTGACCCTCCTTCAGGTGACGCGTTTCAGAGGCCAAGCCCCTTTCATCAGGACCTGAAGCCCCTCTATCTCTACCTGGCTCTTAAGAATTGAAAGGTGACCAATCACAGTCAACCTTGATTTTGGCCCCGTCCGTTCCGCCAGTCAGCGCTGGAAGATCGGAGCGGGGGTAATCCCTGCAGGGAGCGGTGAGTGGCAGTCACGGCTCTCTGCAGGGAGATGATCGAGAAGTGAGCGAGCGACGGTATGCGTTTGCTCACTTCTCGATCTATAGAGCCGACATGTGACAGTTTCATGGTGACAGGTCGGCTCGAACTATGAGGCTGAGTGATTTTCACTCGCCTCATACTTCTCCTTTAATTATACTGTAATTGTAGTATCTGAACCCCCAAAATCCATTTCTTTTTTTGTTTTTCTGATTATCTAATAAAGAACCTTTTTGGGACTCTTAGACCATTAGCGTGGCCCCCCAACTTTTCCTTATATACCCGAGCAATAAAAAACCTGACAGAGGTTCAAAGGCTATCCTGTGTTATCCAAAATGGAAACAAATGGCTTTCGATGCAAATTTTTTGTCGGCGCACAAGTCTAATGGCCAGTTCCAAATTTCAGTGTTATTTTTGGCAGTCCTAATTTTCAAAAGGCTGCTGGGAAAAAGGGACTGAGGGCTGCTCCATAGGTTGTTTTTGCCTTACACCTGCTTGTGCTATTGCTTGCGCACCCTTAGCTTGACAGCTAGTTCCACCAGGTTCCACCCTTTAGTTTTAGTATCCCTGGTAGTATTTTTATTGGCAGTGTATCACGGTGAGGACTTAACTGTTACCTCCCGCAGGGTCCGGCGCCGTCGGGTGTTCTCCTTGTGCAGTGCCGAGCCCAACCGCTGCTGTGTGTGGTGTCCGCTTCTTCCATCGTCCAAAGCTTTACAGGATGAGGCGTGCACGAGCACTGGACCGCCTCTTAAAGGCACAGTGCACGCCCCTCCAAGGAAGTGGTCCGCCCCTGGAAATGACATCATCTCATTGACCACCGGTATAAAAGCAGGAAGGGTGCTTGGCATTCTGTGCTTGGTTATTGTTAAGCTTGTTCTTAAAGTGCCTGGCGTTATACCTGTTTCTGCTTCCTATTACCGACCCCTGGCTTGTTCCATGACCTGGATACTTTGCTGCCTTTCTGCTACTTTCAACGACTATGATTCCGGATTGTGATTTTGCTACTGTGCTCTTGGACTGCGCAGGAGATTGTGCGCTATCCTAGTCTACTTGGGTAGAGGTACCGATCGTACTGGCAAGTCCCCGTGTCTGGGCTCCTACCATCACCTCCCTGATAATCAGGTACCTGGTGGAGGACCGATTAGCTAAGGAGGCCTCCCTTGCGGCTCTTGTCTCACACCCCTGGATGTGGAAACCGGGAGCGAGTAGACAGAGAGAAGCACGGGTGCCAAGGTGTCCAGACACGGTGCCTGGTAGAAGTCCGGCAACTGGATGCCTGGAAGGATGAGCAGGGCAGGTGCACAATTGTGATGTCAGCGAGGTTTGCCGCAGAAACTGAAGCGAGGTCAAACAAGCCAGGGGTCAAGCCAGCACGGTACAGAAGGAGCAGGCAGAGGCAGAGTCCAGATAACATGCAGAGGGCAGGGGCAGGCAGCAATCAGTCGAAGTCAGCAGCAATCCGGGTCAACAGGCAACAGATCAGCCGGAACACAGGAACACAAGCACAAGCTGAAAGACCGTTCAGCACTGACCCATTGGGCCAGCTGGTTTAAACATCTATTAGAGGGTTGTGAGTCATTTCCTGTGTGCCACTGTGTCACTTCCTGTGCGCCACTGTGTCAGTTCCTGTGTGCCACATTTCGTTGTGCGCGCATGCGTGCTAACGGATGTTTTCCAGCAACTGGGACCCGCGCATGCGTAGTAGCACGCAAGCTCCCGGCTATGGCCTTACAGCTACATAACTAGCTTTCACAAGGGGAGGGCAGCAATGGCAGCCGCCATGCTTGCTCTGTATGACTTTCCTGTAAGCTGTCAGCTGACAGAAGTCTTACGTAATATGATTGGTTAGTTATTTCTGAGTTTATATACGGTACCTTGGCATGAATCAACCTATACAGACAATTGTATAGACCTAGAAAATAAATCAGTCTAGAGAAGTGAAAGTATTAATCAAGTAAAACTGTATTTCTAAAGGCAGGCACCTCTGATGATGACATTTGGTTCTGCAATGTCCACATTGCGCTTTAGCAAGACAAAGAGGAAAAACATGTTAGATAATGGGAGGAACAAGAACTATGAGAAGGAATGATGAAGAACACAACAATCATTTCTGATTCCTAGGGTCTTCATTACCATGTTAGCCCACAATCAGTGCTGAAAGTGTAGAGTTTTAGGTCATTTTTTTGGGGGGGGAGGGGGGGTATATTTTATTTGTATAATATTTTCATGGGGTCTTTATTTGTTTCTTTTTTAGGTCTTTTTTAGGAACTTCACGCATACAAAGCTGCCCTTTGTCAACCACACATCACCACACGCTATTGGAGATGAAATATTACACTCTTCTCTTTCCACATGCCATTCCACGTGTCCGGAACCAGGAGGAGGTTGCGTGCCAGAAACATTCGTGGTTTTCACACTTCCCTTCCACAAAAGGCAGCCACAAGCTAAAACTAGCAATGCCTGCCAGATCGTAATAACCCTGCACGCCACATCCTCTTTATTTCACACCCACTTACCTTGTAAGTAGCCAATATCAAATATGATCTATGTGTAGCCAAGCAGGAAATTCCAGACCTTTTAATGTACGATGAAATTAACCAATTGACCATGTTGCCCATTTTCAAATGGGGTAGTTTCCAAAAGCTGTGTGTGTTAAAATCTGTCTATCTATCTATCTATCTATCTATCTATCTATCTATCTATCTATCTATCTATCTATCTATCTATCTATCTATCTATCTATCATCTAGGGATGCACCAATACCCTTTTTTTGGTATAGAGTGCGAGTACCGATATTTTTTTTTCGGTACTTGCAAATACCGAGTACCGGTGCTGCGTGCCAAGATTTTCAGGAAGTCATGTGGCGGATCATGACCCGTCACCCGGCTTCCTGATTGCCTGTGAAGCCAGGGTTCTAGTGAAAGAACATTATCTTCACTTGCCGAGGCTGTCTGGCTTCCTGACCAATCAGGAAGGCGGGTGGCGAGTCATGAGATTTTGCCCGGTGTTCTATCAAAGTTTGTGACTAGGTTGGAATGTGTGACCAGTCACGCGGTCACACATTTTAACTTAATCTCGCCCAGTTTTTCAGTGGTGGAATGCATGACCACCCATTAGGTCAAACATTCCAACGCTTTGTCAGCTCATCATTCGAGATGAGATGCCTGCATTCGTTCTCATTTGTCATGTGACGGAAATTTTCAGCAGGTGCAGAAATACCCGTTGGCCCTGCCATAAATGCCGTGTCCTTGACACTTTGTTTAAGCACAACTAAAATAACAAACAATCAAAGATCTACTCCTAAATCTATTTCTGTCTGTGAACTAATAATTCCCCTACCACCAACCCAATCCTAGAGTAATACCAGAGCTCCCGTCACAGATACAGTGTGTGTTATCACTACAGGACAGGAAGTTTGTTACTGGCAGGATCAACAGGAAAGGAAGGATGGAGGTCAGATATAAGACTGAAGGGAAGGACGGAGGTCAGATAGAAGACTAAAGGGAAGGATGGAGGTCAGATAGAAGACAGAAGGGAAGGATGGAGGTCAGATATAAGACTGAAGGGAAGGACGGAGGTCAGATATAAGACTGATCGGAAGGACGGAGGTCAGATATAAGACTGAAGGAAAGGACAGAGGTCAGATATAAGACTGATAGGAAGGACGGAGGTCAGATATAAGACTGAAGGGAAAGACTGAGGTCAGATATAAGATTGAAGGTAAGGACGGAGGTCAGATAGAAGACTGAAGGTGAGGACAGAGGTCAGATAGAAGACTGAAGGGAAAGACGGAGGTCAGATATAAAACTGAAGGGAAGGACGGAGGTCAGATATAAGACTGAAGGGAAGGTTCGAGGACAGATTAAAATGACAATAGTGTAAAAAGTAGCCATTGCTATAATATTATATGTATGGACATGATGACACATTGTTAAAAATCTCCAACTTTTATAATATTTAATAAAGTAATCACAACAATGACTGTTTATGCATTTTTTTAATTTTTCGGACCAGGTAGAAGAACCGTCACTGGTTGGCTGTACATTCTGTTCTAATGTGTTGCAATAATATGAACAAAGCAAGAACCAGAACACAGACTGACAGTGACAGTTGGATCGCAATATGGAGTCTGTAATTTCCAGCAGATGTTGGATTGTTTTCTGGAAAAAAAACAAATCAGGATAGTTACAAAACCAAAAAAAAAACCTTAATTATAAAACCATGACAATAAATACAAATTACATTGAAGATCATTCGGCTAAAGCTACGTGTGTGTTTTAATGGATGACTTCAATTTGAACTCCACCTTACAATGAACCCGAAAGGGCCTAAACATTTCTAAGTTAACAGCAGTGCCAAAGTGCAGCACCTGGTGGTACCTACAAGACCTACAAGGGCCGTGTTAGTCTTCACATCAATCCTTTTGTCCTGTTGAACCTACTCTGATGTCAACTGCCAGAACCATCACTGAGGTCCACTGAGGTTCAATTCAACAGCTGAATGATGGGGGGGGGAGGGGGGGGGCACAAGGATGAGCACCACAAGGGAACAAATCTTACAATGTATGAAGAGCCAAAAACTTTTTTGTTAGTTTTGGATATAATAGGAAATGGTAAATGCTCCTGTTCATTTTTTCCCCTCCTTGTCCCATTGGGGAGGTTTACCTTCACTTCCTCTTTCAGAGATGTAACAGGAAGTGAAAGGGGATCTCTTCAAGGTCAGGAGATATCTCCTCTTAGAGAGCAGTCACAAGAACAGTCAACATTCTTTCCTCATTTCCTGTTCTTGTGATAACTCAAACATTTTCTCATCACTTAGGGGCAGATTTATAAATCTTCCACCTTTTTTTGCACGGCAAAACCCCCACAAGATGAAGCCATGGAGGAAGTTCATATAGGAGGTTCCCATGCTTCTCAGTGCTACATAATTGGATGATGGAGGTCATCAGAGCTCATTCACTAAGCTACGGGAACATACCTTTGAAAAGTGCAAATTCACTTTGTGTTAGGATCCAGAGTGCCTCCAGGTGGCGCTGGAGCTAAGCCCTGCAGTTCCTGGGCTCACCTCTCTAGGCATCCAGGAACTGCTAGGTACCAGACCACCACTGGGTGGTGCTCACCTGCAGGTGTCTCCCAGCTGCCAGTACGTAGCCATCACCTGGTGCTTCCTGGGAGGATATTAGAACCCTCCCTGCAGTCAGGATGATGGCTCAGTAATGTTTCCTGTTTCCTGTGAGTCCTGATCCCAGTCCTGAACCTTGAACCCTGATTGTGTCCTGTGATTCCTGAACCCTGTTTGAACCTTGTTACCTGTGATTCCTGAACCCTGTTTGAACCTTGTTACCTGTGAGCCCTGTTGTTGGTTGTTGCTGTTAGTCTGCTGTGTATATTAAACAACCTATACATATATCACATACTTGCCTGGTCCGTGTGGTCACATGTGTTTGGTCTGCCTGTGTGGGTACCTGCGCAGGTGTGGGGTCACCTGTGCCGGTATCCATGACACTTTGCTTAGTGAACAGCTTATTTGCCTTTAGTAAATTAACCCCAATAGCTCCAATTTATACACAATGAGTGAACAATAGGAGTGACTCGTCTGCTATCAGATGGCTCAGTTCAAGGTTTCAGTCAAATAAAATAAGACTCAAAGCAACCGGTCAATTAAGTGCCTTT
The DNA here is from genome assembly GCF_000935625.1 of Nanorana parkeri. Taxonomy (NCBI): domain Eukaryota; kingdom Metazoa; phylum Chordata; class Amphibia; order Anura; family Dicroglossidae; genus Nanorana; species Nanorana parkeri. The sequence continues at coordinate 143,824 of NW_017308606.1, read as the reverse complement.
TTAGGTAACCAGTGGTGATGTGGGAATCCTTTGTCACATATTAAAGTCAGCAGACCTTCACCTTATAAACTAAGCTAGATGGAAATTACTTTGCAAAGTGAAAATTATCCTGTTTGCTTTCAGTACATCAACCCCACAGTGTGAGACTGAACCCATTTGGGGTGCAGTGCCTTAAATCTAACCCAACAGCTCCAAAATGCTCTGCTCCTTTGTTTTGAGACAAAAAAATTCTGAAAGTGAAAATAAATGTTGGTGCATTCCTTAGTAGCAGAAGTAATTTATTACAAGTTTCATTTTGAAAACATACAAAGTTCCTCTTTTTCTTTATACAACCCAAGAAAATTCTCATGAATGCCCACCTTCTCTTAAAAATTCCCTCAATCTTACCATCTCCACCTCTGTACCTGATGGGTATATCCAATAAACTCCAAAGGCATTAGCAGCCTGTATCATGGGGGAGTGCTTCGTGTTCTTCCACTTCAAGAACCTCCTACTCTCCAGGCAGCTTGGAAAATCAGGGTTACCCAAAATAGGTGTTAGTGGGCCCAGATATGATGATATATCATATCTCCTGACCATTGCGTCCCATACATTCATTATTGATGCAATTAAGGGGAACATAGTCCAACTTTGTGATCGCTTAGTAGGTGGTATCCATGGTATCGATGTCAAAGGCACTGGAACCTGCGACTGCTCAATGGCTACCCATAGTTTTGGCTGCACTGTACTGACCCAGTCTACCAGTCATGAAGAGTCTTATGGTTTGGCGATCTTTATTTCCAAATATTGAGTTGCTTCTGGGTACACAACAAGGGAGGTCACCTTGCCAAAGTCAAAGCTACTTGAAAAGGCATTGAAACCCCAGCGTCCCTTAAATGTGTTCCTCTGGAGTTTATTCCTCACCTTGGCAGGCTTCCTCCATGCTATGAGAAACCTCTACTCTAAGGTGCTCTGACCAGTTGTCACTAGATGACATCCTCAAGCAGAGCCATAGCTAGCTCCTTTTGCGCCAGAGGCAAGTTAGGGGTCTAAACAGCTCTAATATTAGGGGTCTAAACAGCCCCCTGATATTTCCCTTTTAAAATAGATAATGAAATTAAGGACACAAAGTCCTCAATCTCTTTTCTGCAGCCTCTGTTCTGAATCAATGGAAAGTACAGAGAATTCCCATTCATTCAGAAAATATTTACTATCAAGCAGTTTCTGAATGGGGAGACGCCTCTGTATAGAGTGCTACTCCCCATTGAGAAACTCATGAACGAACAGGAAGTGCTTTACATCACTTCCTGTTCATTTATAACTGGGGACACATAGGGGTCTATTCACTAAGCTGCCGAGGGCAGCCAAGTGAATGACCGATCAGAAGTGAAGTGAGCCGAACACTGTTCGGCTATTCACTTCAGGCTGCTACGGCTGATTTCAGCCGTACATCGGCTTGCTTCGTGTGGCTTCGGGTCAGCCGAACATGCTCAGAATGTTCGGCCGACCCGAAGTGCAGAAGGAGTTCGATTCAGCCGATCCAACATCTGGATCGGCTGAGCCGAACCTCCGGCATGCTTCTCACTGCTGTTCGGGCTATTCTTAAAGATGCCGGACAGCAGTGAGAGAATAGCCGAATGCCGGCATTTGAGCGGCATTTGAGCGGCATTTGGCTCGGCTGTTCTGCTCGGTCCCTCAGAGGTACCGAGCAGAACAGAAAAAGAGTGAAAAAAGTAGAAAAAAGTAAATAGAAAACGATTGTGCAGAGCTAGCAGTGACAGCTAGCTCCGCCCAATAGTTTCCTATTGTCCGGCGGCTCTGCTGCTGTAACAAAAAAAAAAGTAAAACAATATTGTGAATAGCCCGTACAGCACCCCTTCGGTTCTACTGAACCGAAGGGGTCCTGGGGCCGAAGCTAGCCGAAGGATCGGCCGAAGCTACGGCCAGATCCTTCGGCAGCTTCGTGAATAGACCCCATAGTACTATGTGTCCCCAGTAATTTATAAACACTGGAGTGAACAGCTGATCGCTCCAGTGTTTGCTCTGCACACACTACTCACTGATATGTACTGATCCACCGCATTGCACAGAGGGGGGTTCAGCCTGCAGCTTTTCCTGTGGATCCCAGCTGCTCTCCCGGGCAGAGGCAGCGGGGATCCGAGGAAAAATGAAGCTGGCGGGGGAGGGGGTGGAGGAGGGAGCCGCTGTCACAGCAGCATGGCGGAGAGGTGACAGAGCCGCTAGCTGTCAGATCCTGGCCAGGCAGCTGCAGCGCATCCTTCACTTCTCCTCGGAACCCACTGCATACAGATGGGGAGAGCAGCGGGGATCCACTTCTCCCTGCTGGCTGAGCCCTGGCTGAGCCCCTGCACCTGCATCTGAGGCGAGAGCCTTAGTCGCCTCACCCTCGCTATGGCCCTGTCCTCAAGTACAATGCAGCACCAATAGTTCTGCATTGTACGTGAGAACAGCAAGGTCCCGGCCACAATCTTGAGTGTCCGAGAGAAGACAAAAGTTCCATAGCTTCATAGCTTGCGGGAGCGAGAAATTAGGTACTGTTACGTCTTGTTCCTCTACTCTTTGACTTAACCATTTAACACTGCAAGAATAATTTTTACAATTCTGGAGCACAGCTTGGGAGAGACTCCAGGATCAGTCAGTCAAAGTGTTAAGCTGACCTTTTCGAAGACAAAAACATTAGATTTCTTAGACCTACCCGTTAGCTTGACATCAAAAAGCTGTGTACAGTGGTGCTCCCAGTTGTTGATAAAAACATCCGCTCTGAAGACCCGCTCATCGTTGGTCGTTATCCCAGACAACTCTAAAGACCCGTCACTCATGACAGAAAGTCTCCCATTGTAGCTAGAATTCTTTAGCACTAACTCGGCGGGCCTGGTGAATGCTATGTGGTCTATATTATTGATATCCCAAACAATAAATGTGACTCCTGAACGTTTGGGAAGGTGTAGAATAACCATGTCTCCAAGGCGGTGATAGAGTTGTTGTGTGGGGTTACACCGTTGAGCAGCCTCTATAAAAACACACAAAAATGTTGGTTGAGTTAAGTTGGTCTTCTGATTTTGTAAGTTCTTAAAAGTATTCATAAGCACGCTGTGATGTTTGGGGAACTTAGCACATATGATGAGCGCTTAAAGGAGAACTATGACGTCACAGCTTTTCCCCATAGTTCACCTAAGGGTAACGGGAGGACACAAACTAGCTTCCTCCCGTCACCCACAGCTCAGTATACCGCGAGCTGTAGCTGTATACTGAGACGTCGCAGTTGAAACGGATACCTACAATTATGTCTGGATGCCCCCAGCTGCGTGACTGACAGCTGCCTCTGCCTATCTAGAGGCAGAGCCAGCTGTACCCGCCCCCTCCCCTGTCCGTTCAGCCAGTCAGCGCTGGAGGATCGGAGTGGGGAGGGCTCTCTGCAGTGACAGGATCGAGAAGTAAGCGAGCGCCGGTATGTGTTCGCTCACTTCCCGATCTACTGAACCGACCTGTGACAGTCTCATTGTCACAGGTCGGCTAGAACTATGAGGATGAGTGAAAAGCACTCACCTCATAGTTCTCCTTTAAGGAACGGTCTTGAAGCCATTTTAAACATAAACAGGACAGTCTTTTATTTCTTTCATCAACACAACATACAGTCCGTAATGTTTCAGCAAGTAGACAATGTCTCACCGACCAAAGATTGTCGCACATACTCCATGTGTAAGTGGCTCTCTAAGCCTCCTCGGCTGTCTTCCCTGTGCCTCTAGCACACCCAGCCACCTGGCTCCCCTCTGATTTCTGGGTGGAGTCCTCCTGACTCCTGAACACCTCTGTTCCTCTTCCCAGCTGGAGCCCAGAACATTAGCCAGCACTCTTCTCATAAGTGCTGTGCACAGGTGTGCAATTAGGTGCTGGCCACTACCAAACAATGGACACAGGAATGGAGATTTCATCCCTCCCAATTCTCTTAGAAATCTGCCAGTTCCAGGATCCCATGCCAAATTCAGAAATCCTGGAGAGAACTGCAGAGCCGGTTCTTTCCCAGCAAAAGAATTTGTTTCCTGGAACTGCTCAGCCCCTCTGGCTGAGAGTCCTGGGTGACTACAACCCCCAGGTCTACCGTGGGATTGCCACACAATACCACAACGCATCAATCAATAATAGTCACAACAATGTTTTTTGGATGTGGAAAGTGTTGAAACAATTGTTTCTCTTGAGGGACAAGAGAGTCAGCCATGGTCAATGGTATGAATAGGACATTCATTTAACGAGCTGTAGCTCGCGGTATACTGAGCTTTCGGTCATGGGAGGATGCTAGTTTATGTCCTCCCGTGACCCCATAGTTCTCCTTTAAGTTATAGTTAGGAAAAGCCTTATATCTTGATGAATTTGTAATGCCGATGTTGGCCAATGGCCATTGCCAATGTTTTCACATGAATTAAGGCAAATGTCATTCTAGAAATGGAAGGACATGCTTTGGAAACCAGAAATAGGACTTTGTATTATATACAGATTAGAGGCAGTGAATGGAACGTTCTCTAAATATTCACTGTTGCTGAATCTTCCCGCTGCATGTGTTCTAAATTACATTAGGATATCTAAACCCAAGAACACAAATGTTGTATATTAGACATGTGCGATTCATTTCGTCCCAATCAAAATTTGGACAGATTTTCTGAAATTCGTACACATCCGAATTTCCGAATCCCAATGCATACACATGTGTTTGAAACTGAATTTCTGTTTCCGAATGTCAGATCTCCTCCGAATTTTGTTCAAAAACGAAACTGAATTGGACACGTAACTTTTCTGGCCAATCAGATGTGTTTTTTGGTTTAATGCGTCCGAATGGGTCTGAACACTAATTTTCGTTACGGCAACATGGGATACAGTATATGGCTCCCATGTTGCCATACCCAAAATTTGTGTTCAGAATATACATATGATACTAAAGCTTAGGTTCGTAGACCCGAGTGGCATTCTGGATCCGAATTTCTGAATTGCATTCGGGAGCTCCTGAATGCCATTCGAGTCTGTGAGCCATATACATATATTCTGAGGCTCCCAGATCAGAATGGTATTCGGGGACTCCCGAATGCAATTCGGATCCCAAATGCCATTCAGGTCTAGGACATTCATCTTTAGTATGGAGCCATTTTTAAAAATCCTGATTAACTGGTTAATTGAACTTAAAATTCGGCTAACTAATTGATTTTGAAAATAATCGTTAGCTTCAGCTCTAGATAAAGGGTCACACCACACCAGGGATCCCCCACTAACCACCAGGGAGCCCCCACTGGCCACAGTGGAGCCCCCACTACCCACCTGGGAGCTACCACAGAGCCACCACTGATTATTAGGGAGCCCCCACAGATCCCGCACTGACCAGCAGAGAGCCCGCACTGACCACCTGACAGTCCGCATTGGCCACCTGAGAGCCTAATTAGGGAGCCACCTCTGCTGCACCCACACGCACCCGTGAAACTCTCTGGACCCCTGGTGAGAGCCCGCACAACCCTCCTGAGACCCTGGAGACATCGGGTGGAGAACCCAGAGCAACAGAGTATGTAGCTTCATATTATTCTGCATTGCTGTAATATGTATTGCTGAGATTTGTAGTTCTCTATAGCTGATGCTGTTCTGCATTGCTGTATAATGGTATTGCTGGGAATTGTAGTTCTCTATAACTGTTGGTAGTCATTATTGCTGGGATTTATAGTCCTCTATAGCTGATGGTATTCTGCATTGTTGTGTAATGTATTGCTTGGAATTGTAGTTCTCTATAGCCAATGCCATTCTGCAATGCTGTACAATGTATTTCTGAGATTTATAGTCCTCTATAGCTGGTGGTATTATTCTGCATTGCTGTATAATGTGCTGAGATTTGTAGTCCCTCTACAGCTTGGAGTTAGTGGCAGTACTACCAGTGTCGCAGCAGTCGTACACGCGCACAGCACTGGCGAGGCATCCCTCCACTACCAGTGTGCTATAATTTTCCTCAACCCATACTCTACCGCGTCTCTTCCAGGTGCACATGCCATGAAGAAAGGCGGTCATGAAAACAGCTGATTCAGATGACGCGGCCCCACTGGAAGTGACACAGTCGAGAAAATGTATAGGATCGAGAAAAATTATAGAACACTGACACTGTCCGGCCCCTCCCACTAACCTCCCACTCTCCTCCCACAGCCCAGAAGCATGGACAGCCAGCGGCGGTCTACAGTGGGTGAGAGTGCCTAAGTAGTGGACATGGAGCGGAGTAAGGCCAGAACCATGTAGGGAGCCCAGTGGGAGGAGAGCACCATCCCCCAGCCAATCACCCCTTTCATGAACTTACTAGGAGTCCTCACATCAGCCGACCATTCACTACTGTTACATGGATGGCAAAAGTGGCAGACAGTGGCGGGGAGAAGGCGGGGAAGAGGCAGAGCGGGAGGGGGGCCAAGTTGCTGCACCATGGGTCTCTGGGTTGTACTTGCCACATTTGCAAGAAAAGCAATGTATGCAAGCTTTTAACTTAAAGCCAACATCCTGTTTATTTATATACCAGTCTTCACACGCACAGTTATAGCACACTTACGTTCGCAGCCTTCCTTATTTGTATTTACCAACAACCTAATATAATCAATGGTCATTCTAACAAAATCCCTTCAAAGTAGGCTGGTGTTTGCCATACAATATTTATTGAATTCAAGTTGCAGAGTTAAAAAAAATTTTTTTAAATCTAAATACTTCTAAAAACTGTCCAATTCTAAATGTCAGTGTTATTTTTAGAAGTTCTGCTTTTCAAATGGCTGCTGTGAGAAAGGGACTTGGGGCTGCTCCAAAGGTTGTTTTGTCCTTGTATCTGCTTGTGCTGTTGCCTAAGCACCCTTTGCAGCTAATGCCACCAGGTTCCACCCTTCAGACTTAGGAGGTTATTCACAAAGGAGCCTGAAGGATACAGCCGTAGCTTCGTCTGATCCTTCGGCTCGCTTCGGCTGCCTCTGCCCTTCGGTGCGGTTGAACCGAATTGCTGCTGTACGGACTATTTAATATAGCCCGTACAGCAGCCGAAGGCTTATGAGCGGCTCAGCCGAGCTGAAGGCATATGCTTCGGCTCGACTGAGCCGAAGTGACAGCTGAAGTGTGGAGAAAGGCCAAAGCCGACCGATATTCAAGCAAATGACGGCTGGGCGGAGCCAGGCGTGATCTCATGGCTCGCTCCGCCCAGTTGTAATGACAGATCAGTGCCCCCAAATGACCTGGGGATTCATTGGCCGGGACCTGCTAGAAGACTCAGGCAGGTACCGGCCAATAGGAAACAGTTAGGCAGAGCTAACTGTCACTGCTAGCTCCTCCCAATTTTTTTCATATTGTCGACATATTTGCTCGCGTTTTTTAAAATTATTTTTCATTTTTGTTTTTTTTCTTTAACCTCTTGCCATCCGCCCGTTAAAAAAAAACGGACGGACGGCTGACTCCTATCTGCGGGTTGCCGTCGCCAGACGGCATTTTTTTCCTGCTCGCGCGCGCTAGGGAGCAGGAAAGACCCGCTTGTTACTACAGCCGTTAACGGCTGTTTCACATACACCCGATCAGCGGCTCTATAGCCGCCGATCGGTTGTATGGCGTGAATTTCGGAGCCCCCCCCCGCGCGATCGCGGGTGCCGCCATCTCCCCCCTCCTGACCCCTCACCTTTAATCCCGGGATCCGCTGCCCCATCAGCGGCCCGGTACCGGCTCGGGAGGGCATCAGGAGGAGGAGGGAGGGAGATCAGCTCCTTGCTGTTCTCCCTCCGTAGTGTGAATGCAGAAGTGATGTGTATTACATCACTTCCGCATTCACCTGTCAGTCATCTGGCTCCTATGCCAGATAGAAGAAGCTGATGAAGCAAATCTGTGCTTCATCAGCTTCTTTTGGGGTCTCCAGGTGACATTAGGGGTCTAGAGACCCCTAATGTCTCCATAAAGAGGACCTGTCAGTGTACCTGTGCTATTATATAGGGGGATGGTATCCCCCTATATAATAGCAATAACAATAAGTGGAAAAAAAAAATCTATATAAATAAAAAAAGTTAAAAAAAATAAAAGTCACAAACAAAAAAAGTTTAAAAAAATAACAGGTCACAAATAAAAAAAAGTAAACCCCCCCCACAATGTTTAAGTCCCCCCACCTTCGTTTACGCACATTTAAACGTAAATATGCGTCGCATGCGCCAGCACGCGAAAATGACAATTGCGCTACACATGTTACATATCGCCGCGAACGTCGCAGTGAGAGCAATCATTTTAGGGCCATCAATCACTGATAACACTAAACTGATGAGCGGTAAAAGCTTTTAATGCGTCGCCTATGGCCAATTTTGGGTAATTTAGTTTTTTTGAGGTTTCGCGCGCGTGCGCAATTTTAAGTCTTGACATGTTTAGTGTCTCTTTACCCGACTAGACCCCGTCTTTTATATTTTACCAAAAAATTGGGAAATTATAAATGTTTTAGAATTTAATATAGGGGAAACTGTTTTTTTTTTTTTTTAAATCTGTAATTTTTCCTTAATATATAAAAAAATAAAACCCCCAGTGGTGAATAAATACCACCAAAAGAAAGCTCTATGTGTCCCCAAAAAAGGGTATAAAATTAATTTCAGTACAGCGCTGCATGACGGAATAAATGTCAGTCAAAGTACCGCAGCGCTGAATACTGAAAAATGGCCTGGATGGGAAGGGGGTTTAACACCGCGGATGTCAACTGGTTAAACTATTTACATTTTTTTACATTTTCCTATTTTCTTAATATTTTGTAATCATTTTTCAACTTTTTTAAATTTTTTCTAAAATTCATTTACCGTATATACTCGAGTATAAGCCGACCCGAATAGAAGCCGAGGTACCTAATTTTACCACAAAGAACTGGGAAAAAATATTGACTCGAGTATAAGCCGAGGGTGGGAAATGAGGCAGCTACTGGTAGATGTACAAAATGAAGATAGATACCAATAAAATTACATGAATATTTATTTCAAAGAAAAACAATAACCTAGCTCTGCAAGTGGAAAAGGGGGTCAACATTAACAATATGGTATCAAAAATACCGTAACTTTAAAAGTACAACAACCTTAGCTCAATCAGCAACCAAGCTAACACACAAGAGCTAAAATCCTTCATTTTACAGCGCAGTCCATAACAATAACACCTCCTGACAGATACGACAACCTGGATGCCTTAGAACCTGACCAGCGTACTCACTTTCCTCAGTTCTCGAGACGCTGACTCGAGTATAAGCCGAGGGGGCATTTTTCAGCACAAAAAATGTGCTGAAAAACTCGGCTTATACTCGAGTACAAAACGGTAACTCTTTTTCTATTCTGCTCGGTACCTCGGAGGTATTGCATTCGGCTATTCACTTACTGCCCTTCGGCCCCTATGATGTTGGACCGGCTGAGTCTAACTCCTTCTGCACTTTGGCTCAGCTGAACATGCAGTGTACGGCTGATTTTAGCCAATGTACGGCTGAAATCAGCCGTCCAAGCCAGAAGTGAATAGCTGAACAGCGTGCGGCTCACTTCACTTCAGATTGGTCATTCACTCGGCTGCCTTCAGCAGAAGCAGCTTATTCAGGGGGGTCCTAGGTGACATCAGGGGTCTTGGAGACCCCTGATGTCTCCATAAAGAGGACCTGCCACATATTTTGCTATCACATAGAGGGATTTCTTAGCCCCCTATGTGATAGCAATAAAGTTAAGTGAAAAAAAAAAACAAATAGGAAAAAAACTAAAGTTTCCAAAATAAACTTAAAGTCACACATAAAAAAGAATTAAAAAAACAAAAACATTTTTAAAAGCCCCCACCCATACATACACGCATGCAAACATGCGTCAGGTGCGCATACCTGCGAAAGCGATGATTGCGCCCATTACGCCGCACATGTTACATATCGCAGCGAACGTCGCAGTGAGAGCAATAATTCTAGGGCCATCAATCACTGATAACACTAAACTGATGAGCGGTAAAAGCTTTTAAAGCGTCGCCTATGGTCAATTTTGGGTATTGTAGTTTTTTGCGATTTCGCGGGTGCGCGCAATTTTTAAGCTTGACATGTTTGGTGTCTATTTACCCGACGTGACCCCGCCTTTTATATTTTACCAAAAAATTGTTTCCTAACATAATCTAAAAAACACTCTTTTTTCAAAATTTTCAGTATATTTTCTGAAATATAGAAAAAAATAAAAAACCCCCAGTGGTGAATAAATACCACCACAAGAAAGCTCTATCCGTCCCCAAAAAATGGTATAAAATTAATTTCAGTACAGCGTTGTATGACAGAATAAATGTCAGTCAAAGTATCGCAGCGCTGAATACTGAAAAATGGCCTGGCCAGGTAGGGGGTCTAAACACCTGGTCTTGAAGCGGTTAAGGGTCATATACTGAGGGAAAATGTTAGTTGCCAGGCTGTGTTTGGTTTTAAAACTTTTAAAGTCACTTACCTGAAACAGGCATGCAACAGACTCTTGATCTTCTAATTTGCTCTGATTCAGTGACCCAGACAGTACTAATATAGTAGCAGTTACCTACCTTCCGCTTGTGGTTGCGCTCACTTCTTGGTTTTACCCTGGGTGTCACAGTCATGGCCGATTAGTTCCTGCCACATGACCGTGGTATTAAAGGGTTGGCGTTGTCAATGGGCACACGTCCGTTCAGAGTTTGTCTACATGATGCAGAGCCTCCTAGTAGCTTACCTAGGCCTCTGCTGTTCCTGAACACCCTGTGCTGCCACCTGGTCAAATCGTTGAGTAGCCACCACTCTGGGTATGCTCCTCCAGTTGTTCCTGGCCACTGGCACCATTCCTGGTATACTGGTGCTCTTCTCCATTAGCGCTGCTCCTGGTATGCTTCTTCTGTCACTCCTGGCCACTGGCACCTTTACTGGTGCTCTCTGCCTGTCGCTCCTGGCCACTGGTGCTACTTCTGGTACACTCTGTCTGTTGCTTCCAGGATAGTTCTCCACGAATCACTCCTGACTGCTGGCATTGTTCCTGATATGCTCTATTTGATGAATTCTGTTCCTCTTGGCCCTTGCAACTGGGCACCACCACCCTAGATATGCCAACCAAGCCAACTATGTTCCTTTAGGCCCTTGTTGCTGGGCACAACCCTCCAGGAGTGCTTTGTCTGCCACACTCTGCTCCTTCAAGCTCTTATGCTTGAAGCACATCCTGGTGTGCTCCATTTTCTGAACTCTGCTCCTCTGAGTCCTCACAGCCAGGCACATACAAGCATCTTAGTCAAAACCCCCATAAGGGGTCCCTTGTGAATACCATCTGCTCCTTGGCATACCAAAGGCAACTAGAGTTTGCACAAGGGGAGGTCAGCAATGGCAGCCTGCATGCTTGCCCGGTTTTACTTTCCTCTAAGCTTTCAGTTGACAGAAGACTTGCAAAATGTTGATTCTGATTCGAATCAACATATATAAACAGTTGTGTATACAGAGAAAATAAGTCACGCCCTAGAGAACTGAAAGTGTTAGTCAATTAAATCTGTATTTCTACAGGCAGGCACCTCTGATGATGACATTTTGTTTTGCAATGTCCACATTGTGGTTTAGCAAAGCTAAGAGGAAAAACATGTAAAATAATGGGAGGAACATGAATTATGAGAAGAAGTCATGAAAGAGAGAACAATAATAATTCCTAATTCTCTAGCAGTATTTTTTTTTTCCACGTCAGCTGCACTGATAAGTGCAGAAAGTGTTTAATTTAACCCCTTCATGACCAATGACGTACAGTGTACGTCGCTGGCATTGGGGCTGTTTAAACAGAAAGCCGCCGGAGCTCTGTTTAAACTTGTAAAGCCGACTGTTACTTCTACGGGCCGGTGAAGGGGTCCCCCCGCCCGACACCCCCGCCGTGTTTCCCAGGCTCTGTTGCCCCTCCTACGAGGCCCGGACCGGCTTCTTTGGTGTCAGCGGGAAGCTGGGGAGGAGATGGATGAACCTCCATTCGTCGATCCCCTCCCGTACTATGGGACCGGGAGCGATGCAGATTGCATCACTTCCGGTCCCATAGCTGTCAGTGCTGGGCTCCTGAAGCCCAGCTTTAAGCTATTGAAGTGCGATCTGCAGTTCAATAGCTTATTTGGAGTGTAAAGGTGACATTGGGAGTCTTTTGGACCCCCCAGCATCACATTAAAGAGTACCTGTCACCACCATCTGCTATCACATGGGGGGCTTGTAAGCACCCCCTATGTGATAGCAATTAAAGTAAAGTTAAAAAAAACAAAAAAACTGTTTTTAAAATTAAGATTAAATAAAATAAATCTAAAAGTAATGACATTTTTTTTTTAAAGTCCCCCGCCCCCACGAGCACACTCGTCTTCACGTAAACACGCGTCGGGTGCGCCTACGTATGAAAACGACGAACGCGCTACACATTTTGGGTATCGCCGCGTACGCTGGAGTGAAAGCAATAATTCTAGGGCCTATATTTTTGGGTATCTCTAAACTGATGACCTGTGGGGGCTTTTAAAGCATTGTCTTTTTGGGGTACTGAATCTTGTCGCCATTTCACAGACGCACACAATTTTTAACCTGGGCATGTTGGGTATCTATATACTCGTTGTAACCTCATCTCTTATATGTTATTAAAAAATGGGTATTTTATTGTGTTTTGGGGCAGTTAAGTAAATTTTTCACTAAATTTTGGGATTTGATAAGGAGTTGCGCTAATATCGTGCAATATAAAAAATTTCAACCGCCACCATTTTATTCCATAGGGTCTCGGCTTTCAGAAAATATATAATGTTTGAGGGGTTTTAAGTCATTTTCAGGCCTAAAATGTGAAATATAACATGGGTGCAAAAAATTTTAAAAAAATGTCATGAAGGGGTTAAGTTGTATTGGCTAACGCAAGTTATTAGAGTTGAAAGCTTGGACCCCATAGATCCCTTCCTCAGTCTTTATACAATTCTCTGAAGAAGACACCTAAGGGGTTCTTGATAGGGATGAGGTTGGCATTTGCTGCCGAGTCGGGTTTGCAAGGAACGTAGGATAGTCGCCGTTCTCAAACCGTGAAGTTGTGGCCAAGTTCGCCCAGGCACCAAAATTATCTATATATACAGTCTTGGCCAAAAATATTGGCTCCACCGCAATTCTGTCAGATAACGCACCACTTTGTGCACAACATTGTTGCAATGACAAATGTTTCGGCATTCTCATGTTTATTTATTTTGTTTGTATTGGTGACACAAAAAATTTACAACTTTTTGAGGAAACAAAATGGCAGCTTTTTGGTGCAGCCCATCATTCTACTATTTTAAGAAAAAGATATGAGGCCTTTAAAGAAACAAATCCAGTCCCTCCAGTCACACATGGTGTGGGGGGTTCACTGATGTTTTGGGGTTGCTTTGCTGCTTCAGGCACTGGATGTCTTGACTGTGTACATGGCATTATGAAATCTGAGGACTACTAAAGAATTCTGGGGTGCAATGTAGGGCCCAGTGTCAGAAAGTTGGGTCCCCATCAGAGGTCATGCAACAGGACAATGACCCAAAGCACACGTCAGATAAAGCAACCAGAAATGGTTTCAGACAAAGCGCTGGAGATTACTGGACTGGCCAACAATGAGTCCAGAATCAGATCTGAATCCCATAGAGCTCCTGTGGAGGGAAAAGGAATCCTTCCAATCTGAGAGACTTGGAGCAGTTGGCGAAAGAAGGGTGCTCCGAAATTCCTGCAGAGAGGTGTAAGAAACGAATTGATGGTTACAGGAAGCCATTGATTTCAGTTATGTTTTTCCAAGGGCTGCGCTACCAAAGATTATTTAAGGGTGCCAATAATTGACCAGTCCATTTTTGGAGTTTTGCTTGAAATGTGTCAAGTTTGGCTTTATTTTTTCCTCCACTTTTTTGTGTGGTACCATTACAAACAAAAGAAATAAACATGAGAATACCGAAACATTTGTAATTGCAACAATTTTCTGCATGAAGTGGTGTATTATCTGATAGAAATGCAGGGGTGCCAATATTTTTGGCCATGACTGTATACATCTAATTACGTTGTATATACGAGGACAAACAAGCTATACTGGATATATTTACATCTATCTATCTATCTATGTTTCATTGTATAGAAATCTGTGTTTCCTATAACTTGGTTCAGTTTTAGTAATTATTAAATAATAATAACGGCATTCAATTCTTTTAAAAACCAATAAAAGATCTTTCTCCAGATTTTTTTTAACCGTTACATTTTACAAATTTGCTGAATTTTAGAAACATTATTCATTTCAAAATCATCTCTATAAAAAAAAAACAACATTTATCTTTTACTGGCAACAAGTAATCATTTCTGGTTTTAACTTAGGAAAAAAAAGATGGCAAACAGGAAAGAGGTCATCACTCTTCCAGCATGAGCTTAATCAGCACTTCTTACCAAGGCATGCTAAAGCGTATAAAAATACAGTACATAGGAAGGTATTCTGCAAAAGAGGTTTTATACTCACCTCTCCAGTGGCCCGCATCCCCTACCTTCCCTCTGGTCTTGCCCTGCAACCGCTACACGTCTCTTCAGCATTTAAGATATCCAGGGATGGCGAGTGCTTGTATCCCCTGCCACGTGCCATGGTTCAGTCCTCTGACCCCCAGGACTCAGTTGTGCTGTAGGGGCCATAGGTAGGAACCACATAGAACAGCGGGGGTATCTGACACATGTTAAAGTTCACTTAAAGCTTTTTTTATTATAGATAGAGTGGAGAGGGACTAGAACACAAGTCAGCTTATTATTACTGTCTGTGTCCCGGATGGGAGATTCACTTTTTCTATTTGTCCTGGTTAATGTTATCACTGAAAGTGATAGAAAATTCCCAATTTTGGGTTGTCAACAGAACAGGAATAGATGAGAAGTCTTCTAATGGGAACACCAGTGCAGTGGTGTAAAGCACGCTGCCACTGGACTCTAGAGAAGTGGAGGCGTGTTCTCTGGAGTGACCAATCACGCTTCCCTTTCTGGCAATCCGATGTACGTGTCTGGGTTTGGTGGTTGCCTGGAGAACGGTACTTGCCTGACTGCATTGTGCCAAGTGTAACGTTTGGTGGAGGGGGGATTATGGGGGGGGGGTTGTTTTTCAGGGTTGGGCTTGGTCCCTTAGCTCCAATGAAGAGAACTCTTAAGGCATCAGCATACCAAGACATTTTGGACAATTTCAAGCTCCCAACTTTGTGGGAGGAGTTTGGGGATGGCCCCTTCCTGTTCCAACATGACTGTGCACCAGTGCACAAAGCAAGGTCCATAAAGACATGGATGGGGGAGTTTGGGGTGGAGGAACTTGACCGGCCTGCACAGAGTCCTGACCTCAACCCGATAGAACACCTTTGGGATGAATTAGAGCGGAGACTGCGAGCCCGGCCTTCTCCTCCAACATCAGTACCTGACCTCACAAATGGTCCAACATTCCCATAGACACACTCCTAAACCTTGTGGACGCCTTCCCAGAAGAGTTGAAGCTGTTATAGCGGCAAAGGGCGGAGCAAACTCAATATTGAACCCTACGGACTAAGACTGGGATGCCATTAAAGTTCATGTGCGTGTAAAGGCGTCCCAATACTTTTGGCAATATAGTATATATTAATTCATTGTTTAATAAACATTAAATTACATGTAAAGGACATCAGTCTCAAATCAGACCACTGTACAGTTAACGTATCACCATGCAGAATATTAATTTGCATTCCTTTATGAAAAAACATGTGATTTTTGTTTCTCAATCCAATGACTAAACTATAACTGCTCAAAATGTCAGGAACATTATTTTCCTGCAAAACAGGAAACACAAATGCAATTTTATCTTTTTGCCTTCTAAAGCAATTTCATTCTGCAGTCTTCTTGTTAAGCGAGAGATGCCTCCCTTATTTCTGGTGATTTTAGCTTGTGAGTACGGAGTTTTGTGTGTTTATGTTTATTTGCTCTAATTATTTCTCAACTGGCATTCCAGGATATTCTGCATTTCTTATAACTTTTTATTTTATTTTATATTTTAAAATTTATTTTTGGATTTTAGTCACTATTTACACTAAGTGGCCAGATTACTATGACCACCTGACGTTTGTAGGCAAATTAGCTATAATTTGGCGCTGAAGTTGCTGGAGGGCCAGACCATTGTAAATAGGGAAGCAGGTTGGTTACCACGACTGTAGAAGTGATTTGTTTCTGAAGATACGGGGAAACAACGCGATTTAACAGCCTTTGAACGTGGGATGATTGTTGGCGCTCGGAGCCATGGAGCGAGTATCAGCAAAACAGCAGAATTCGTTAAATGTTCAAGAGCAGCTGTTGTTAAAGTGTTTAAAGACCGGACTGTCAGCCGAAAATCTGGGTCTGAACGTGCGAATTGTGGCCGTCAGCAACTAGTCAATGTTAGGGCAGAACGGGGGAGGGGCAAGACTGGTACAAGACAACAGAAGGGCAACAGTGCCGTGTCAGATTCCTCGCATCACCTTTCACCATCTCGTGGAGTCACGAGGTGGCCCAACAAAGTACTGATGGGGTGGTCATAATAATCTGGCCACTCAGTGTATATATATTGTTTTATTATTGTTAAATGTTAGTTTATTTTTGCTGGTGACATTTTAAGCTTGTCTGTCTGAACTATTTAAAATATGTCCATGTGTATTAATAGGAATTGGTCTCAAAGATTCTGGTTGTGTCAGTGTGTCAGTGGTGATATCTTCAGCATGTGCTAAAATTATGGGGAACTCAAATGTCTCATTGTCATACAGCGGTTTCAAAACCAACATATGTGCTCAGCTGTCACAGTGATTATTCCCATCTGACACCCTACATACACTTTAAT
>NW_017308606.1:118183-127005 GCF_000935625.1 Nanorana parkeri | reverse complement strand
TATCTCCATATATATATATATATTCTTTACATACACATTGACACTTTCCATGTGCCACCCTACATTCACTCTTTAATGCCGCATTGATAATCATTGATAATCCTCATAGGCCATATTGCCTATACACTATATGGCCAAAAGGTTGTGGTCTGCTGACCATCACACCTATATGAGCTTGTCTCACCTATTCTAAATCCATGGTCATTATTTTGGAGCTGGCCTCCATTAACAGCCGTCACCCTTCTGGGAAGGCGTTCCTTAAGATTTTGGAGAGTGTCTGTTAGAATTTGTGCCCATTTGTGAGGTCAAGTTCTGATGAGGAGACCTGGTTCATAATCACATAATCCTAAAGTGTTCAGTAAGGTTGAGGTTAGGGCTATGTGCAAGACACTGAAGCTCCTCCACACCAAACTGGTCACAGCATGTCTTTATGGAGATGGCTTTATAGGGGCACAGTCATGCCAGAACCGAAAAAGACCTCCCTTAAACAGTTACCACAAGGATGGAAGTACACAATTGTCTAAAATGTATTTGTATGTTGTAGCATTAACAGTGTCCTGATGCTGGAGGAGAAGACCTGTCTCAGAAGCCAATAATCCCAAAGGTGTCCAGTAGGGTTGAGGTTAGGGCTCTGTGCAGGCCACTCAAATCCTTGCACACGAAACTGGTCAAATCATGTTTTTATGGAGCTGGCTTTGTATACAACAGGGCCCCAGTCATGCTAGAACCGAAAAAGACCTTCCCTAAACTGTTACCACCAGGATGGAAGAGCACAATTGTCTAAAATGTATTTGTATGTTGTAGCAATAGCAGTGCCCTAATGCTGGATAAGAAGACCTGTCTCACAATCCAATAATACCAAAGGTGTCCAGTAGGGTTGAGGTCAGGGCTCTGTGTAGGCCACTCAAGTTCTTGGAACACCAAACTGGTCAGACCATATCTTTGTGGAGTTACATAGTTACATAGTATTTGAGGTTCAGCACAGGTCCATCAAGTTCAACCTATGAGTTGGCTTTGTACACAGGGGCACAGTCATGCTGTAACTGAAAAAGTCCTTTCTTAAACTGTTACCACAAGGATGGAAGTACACAACGGTCTAAAATGCATTGGTATGTTGTAACAATAGCAGTGCCCTGATGCTGGATGAGAAGACCCGTCTCAGAAGCCAATAATCCCAAAGGTGTACCGCAGGGTTGAGGTCAGGGCTCTGTGTAGGCCTCTCAAGATCTTGCACACCAAACTGGTGTTGGCTTTATATACAAGGGAACAGTCATGGTGGACCCGAAAAGGGCCTTCCCTAAACTATTACCACAAGGCTAGAAGAGCACAATTGTCTAAAATGTATTTGTATGTTATAGCAATAATACTGCCCTTCACTTGAACCTAATAAAATGAAGATAGGTGTACAGTGGTAGGTGTGATGGTCAGTTGTTCACAAGCATTTGGCCAAAAATTACAATCGTTAATGGCTCTTTTATCGTCCCCATGTACCACACTACATATACCCTATAATACCATTTATGTGGCAGTGCACAAACTCTTTAATACTGCAGTGATTATTCCCATATACCAAATTGTATTTTCTCTTCACTGCCACTGCAAGTATCAAACTGTTTAATGATGCATCAGATAACAAAGTTTAACTCATTGTAACTGTTTTCTTATATGTTTCCACAGCCACCGTTTTACAAGTTTTAGGTAAGTATTGTGTTGTGTTTCCTGTCTCTTACCAAATTACATAAGTCTTGGGGTCTATAACCTGTTGAGAATGGTTTTCAACTCCTTTTTTGTACGCAATCCTTATGAGGCTCTGTTGGGCAGGCCGATCACACACCTTTCTAAGAGGGCTAGGAAATTAGCGACCTTTATCTTTTTGGCGACTCGACAGACCATTGCCAAGGCTTGGAAACAGCCGACATTACATTTTTCAGAGGTTAAACAATGAGTCATGGGTATCATGGTACACGAGAAGCTCCCGGCTTTTTTGAACGATTCCTATTCTTCTTTTCAGAAAACTTGGTCTCCTTGGTTGGACTATATTTGCCCGATAGACCTGGACCCTACTTACTCTCTGATTGCAGATTGCTTCCTGGATGTGCAGTGGTCCCTTTTGACTTCCATGCAGCCTTTCTTTTTGTTTTTTCTCTTTCTGTTCTTTCCTTAATGAGGTTTTCATTCCCTCCAACCAAGGGAAGTTACTAGGGATGCACCAATACAAATAGTAGTATCAGTGCCGATACTGAGTTTCTCCTTAATGAGGTTTTCATTTCCTCCAACCATGGGAAGTTACTAGGGATGCACTAATATGAATAGTAGTATCTGGCCATGGTGTCCAGAAGAAGTATCAGTGCCGATACTGAGTTTCTCCTTAATGAGGTTTTCATTCTCTCCAACCAAGGGAAGTTACTAGGGATGCACCAATACGAATAGTAGTATCAGTGCCGATACTGAGTTTCTCCTTAACGAAGTTTCCATTCCCTCCAACCAAGGGAAGTTACTAGGGATTCACCAATACGAATAGTAGTATCGGTGCCGATACTGAGTTTCTCCTTAATGAGGTTTTCATTCCCTCCAACCAAGGGAAGTTACTAGGGATGCACCAATACGAATAGTAGTATCGGTGCCGATACTCAGTATTCCGGTGAATACTCATACTCGGCCAAATGCTCCAATACCTTCCCCGATACCGGAAGTTCCGGTATCGGGGAGTACCGAAAGCAAAGTAACGGCACTCGAAACCGAAAAACGGGTATCGGTGCATCCCTAGTAGTTACAGTCCACACCATGGATCGTTTGTACTGGACATACCCATTGGTCTCTTTTTTTATGTGCCCGCTGACGTCTTAAGACTGCCGCAGGATATTGGTTACAATATTTCAAGAGTTATATGTACTTTGGCTGATTGTTTACTTCTGCCTCTGCAAGCCCATTTCATTTGACGTACCGTTGTAAATGTATTATGCGACAACATACTGTTGCCGTTCATTCTTGACAATATTTCAATTGAACTTCTATGTTTCATTTTTGATGTTCTCCCAAATTCTATTTTTCAATAAAAAATATTTGTGAAACAAATGACATAAGTCATAGTTCAGGCAACCAAAACTTCCAAGAGGACAGGAACAGAGTTTGGAATTATGTAAGAAAGACTTTACTGTTGGAGGGCCCAAGACATGTATCAATGCTGGTGCCGGACTCCATCTATATCTAACATATCATTTTGTGGCTGGGCCAACCCTATAAGTGTTGGGGTACAGGTTGCTGAAGGTTTAAATGTTAGGAGAGGTTCTTTGTTCGGGGTGGGTTTAATGTGGCGGTGATGCTTGGACACTATTCTTGAACCACTGGAGATGTAACGGATAGTTTATGAAAAAAATGAATAAATAAATTCTAGTACCTAAAATGACATTAAACCCGGGTTATACCTTAAAAATACATTCAAGTACCTTAACTCTGAACCACAATGTATCTTATTTGTGTATCACTCGGCTGTAGATCCTCCAATCATCTCTGAATTGGTGCTGACACTGTCCTTCCTTCTGGAGGGGGGCTACTTGGGTTTCCCATGGTCCATGTGTGTGTTGTAAAGTAGTCACCACTCCAAGCTCCCCCCGGTGATGGACTACAATCCCAATACAAATGAGTAAACTAAACATGAGATTGTAGTCCATCCCGGGAGTGAGCTTGGAGTGGTGACTACTTTACAACACACACATGGACCATGGGAAACCCAAGTAGCCCCCCTCCAGAAGGAAGGACAGTGTCAGCACCAATTCAGAGATGATTGGAGGATCTACAGCCGAGTGATACACAAATAAGATACATTGTGGTTCAGAGTTAAGGTACTTGAATGTATTTTTAGGATTGAACTCCTGAGTTTAGTGTCACTTTACCTAGAGATAAGTGAACTAGGTTGTCTGAACTGTCATTTGACCTACATCAGATAGAACTGCAAGTAGTAGATAACTAGAAATTTTCTCCTCTTGTTTTTTGTGTGCACTTGACAGAGCTATGGCTCCCTGAGAGCAGATGTGAACTGCTACAGGGTAAAGGACCTATTTACCTGAGAAAAGGGATAGTTGAAAATATTTAATATATTTTAAGTACAAAATCTATTTTCAAAAGCAGATAGATCTATGCATTTCATACCCTGTGGATACAACGGATAAGATCATTATAAGGTTCTGAGCTGCACCCATAGTAATGCATTGAAGTTGTGTTCGGGAACTAAAATATTAAAAGTGATTCAGAACACTATTATATTTTGGTAATTGTTTCCTAAAGCAAGTTTGCAAGCAGTGTTCGCTGTGAGGGTTTAATACATTTATATATTCATGATGTCTGCATCACTTTCTGTTTTCCAGCAGCAGATCCGGATAACCCAGGTAAGGACTTTTTTTTGCAAATATTTGTAATTTTTCTCTTAATCAAGTAAAGCTGCGGTCACGTAGGGATCTATTTATAAATAATTTGCAGAACCATTTGCCCTGTGAATGCTTGTTTCGGCGAATACAGGCAAAAAGCAATGTTCTTAGTATATTTTCTTTTCAGGTCAAATGTAATGTAATACTCCATTGTGGACACTAGATGTAGCTGAGGAGCATATGAAATAATACTCTTCAGCCCCATCTAGTGCCAATAATACGGTATTACATTTTATTATATTTGACATTGTCCACTAGATGGAGCTGAGAAGCATAGGAAATAGATATGTATTTCCTATTATTATTATTATACAGGATTTATAGAGCGCCAACAGTTTGTGCAGCGCTTTACAATATAAGGAAGACATTACATTACAGCACTTTTTGTTGTAAAGTGCTGAGCAAACTGTTGGCGCTATATACATCCTGTATAATAATAAGAAGAAGAAAGGATGAGGTTTGTATGAGATTTTGACTCCCTGTATATCTACATCTACTTATAGTTTTGACATGATGGTTCAACCAAAAACGACCTCTACTTATAGATTTTACATCATACACTCAGTTCAGCTTATCCAGGTTTTCTGGCTGGTTTAGATCAATAGTTTGGCGGATCATATGTGGGTGGAAGCTTTAAACATATCGATTTGTAATTTCTGCCGAACTAACTGGGTCTGTTATGCATAGGTTTTCTGGATAGGATGTCTTGGTGAGGACCAGCTTGGTGAGGACCAGCTTGGTGAGGACCAACTAAATCTCAGTTCAATGGCCCCCCAGTTGTATGGAAGGAACTGAGATGAAATGTCTCCAAAGTGAAGGGAAATCCTCTCTTAGGCAGTTGTCACAGGAGCAGACGTCCCCGCAGGGAGAGTTATTTCTGTTGACAACTGTAACATTTTTGGATTTTCCATCGCTTTCTATCTGGGTGGTCACCAGGACACATAGACGGGGATGTTAGCAATGAAAATCTGACGAAGGTTTTAAATCTACTCCCTACTGTATCCAAAAGCTAAATAAAAATTGGCTAAAGATATATTTTATCTCTTAATAGTATGTGGGAAACTGGGTCCGACAGAGGGGGGAACATTGAGTATATCTAAAAACCAAACAAACAGCTACTGTATATAAATACATTAAATTCCCTTCTTTATCTTCTTTATAAAACTGAAATCCGTTTTTGTGTTGTAGGAGATGGAGAAAAGCCATTTGTCACCTTAATACCAGACTGGAGGAAAATGTTCTACAATGAGACCCTGACTATAGCGTGTCTTGGAGGGAAAGGGCAACAAACCTACACCTGGTACCGGAACAATAATAAACTGGATACAAACCAGCAAAACTTTACCATAGATTCCATTCAGTTATACGATCGAGCAAACTACCAGTGCCGGGTCGGCGACGGTGATATAAGTGACGTAGCCTATCAGCGTATCATTACTGGTGAGTTCATCGGCTGAGAAGTACAGATAATGTTTTCACGTTGTATAAGCAAGGTCAAAGGAATCACAAAACATTATTAAACAAATATATTATTCGTTTTAATTTTTTTGAACTGAATATATAGGTTCCAACTGAAACTGTAGTTTTAGAATTTGGAACTTTTTTTGTTTATAAATATATATATAGTGCAATATAAATGGGTAAGCCGTATTAGTCCAGTAGACAAGATGTCAAAAAAGACAAAAACGCAGTATTGCAGTGTGCAATGAAACCTTTCTTATTGGACTATCAAGGGCATCCCGAGGCCGGGTTTCACCCGGAGCAGAGACCAGGTGACACCCCGCCATGTCATCATCATCAATGACATCATCGTGCACGTGCGAGGTGACGCCATCTGATTGACGCCTGCCAGCGGCCATCTTGGTGATGGACGCTGGAAGAGAGAGGAGGGGGCGGTCACCCGGCGTGATAAGGTATGCTGCCGGGTCCCCTCCTCTCTCCTGACACTGTCGGGTGCTCGGGTCATGATCCAGTGCTTGACTTTTTAGAGGGGGGTGACACTAGAATGACTGTCAGTCATTTTGGTGTCACCCCTGCAAAGGTGTCACCCGGGTGCGGGCCAGACCCCCCGCGGCCCCCTTGTGACACCACTGTATATAGGTTACCCTAGCTCGACCCCAAATGCATTGTAATCAATGGGGAAGGTGAAGTGAATGTGGGGTTTTGGTTGCTTCTAAGGATACAATAGGCTTTAAATAGATCCTAAGGGTTAGGGAAGTTTCTTTCAATGATCCGGCAGCTCTACAAAAAATGGTCCTCATGACCCTAATTATTATTTATTTATTTTTTCCCAGAAAGGCTGGAAAAGAAAGAAATAGTGATAATACACAAATAAAAAATAAAATAATAATATACACAAAGTAAAAATACAAGAATGCTAGAAAATAAAATATACAAATAACAATAATATTACAATAATACAATATACAATACAATAATATACAAAGAATAAAAATACAAGATTGCTGGCAAAATAAAATATACAAAAAAAATACAATAATATACAAAGAATAAAAATACAAAATTGCTAGAAAAATAAAATATACAAAAAAAATACAATAATATACACAAAATAAAAAAAGAAGAATGCTAGAAAAAATTAAATAAAATACCCTAAATGTACCCTCCAACACAATGATAAAAAAAAGTACCTTTTTAAGCAATTTTTGTTTAAATCAGTTTGCCTAAATTACTTCTGGTGTCCCTATCTGTGAGATCTGTGAGACACCTACTGACGATACGACGGTATATTCACCATGTATTCACCAGTCCCCTACATAAGAACTAAATTGAAGGAATGAATAGCACAGATTGCTTGTACTGAGGACGTAATTGGCCATTATAGTTGCCTGTATGTATGACTGCCCTCTAGTGGCCAGAATCCAACTTTCCTTAATGTGGAAGATCCATTGTGTTGCGCTCATGTTGAGCTCATGTAGAACATATTTAATGTAAGGCAAAAAGAAAAAAAGAACACGCACCACATGCACATATAATGTATATTATTTGTTCTGCTATATATATATATATATTTCACGTATTTCACTGTAGGGTGAACTACATTGGTGAAGAGTGGGAAGCCGGTCCTGGAATTATGTTTAAAGTAAGCAGGCCCAGAAATACCACCCCCGACCACCCCAACCCATCTAGCTCCATTGCCCCTCTTACGGGCCCGGAACCGGCTACTCTGTTGTCGGTGGGAAGCTGGGGAGGAGATGGGCGAACCTCCGTTCACCGATCCCCTCTATGGGAGGGGATGCAATTACCTCACTTCCGGTCCCATAGCTGTCAGTGCTGGGCTCCCGAAGCCAAGGCAATAAGCTATTGAAGTTCGATCTTCAATTGCTTATTGAGAGTGTAAAGGTGGCACTAGGGGTCTTTTGGACCCCCAGCATCACCTTAAAGAGGACCTGTCACTGCTAATCTGCTATGCCATGGGGGACTTGTAATCCCCCCTATGTGATAACAATTAAAGTTTAAAAAACAAACAGTTATTAAAATTAATATTAAATGAAATAAATGTAAAAATAATTTAAAAAAAATTAAAGTCCCCCGCCCCCACAGGCACACGTGTCTTCACATAAACACGTGTCGGGTGCACCTATGTATTAAAACGATGATCACACTACACATGTTTGGTATCGCCCCGCACGCCGGAGTGAGAGCAATAATTCTAGGGCCAATATTTACACGTATCTCTAAACTGATGACCTGTGGGAGGCTTTTTTTTTAAGAATATGTTTATTTTGAGGAATTTTGTAGGTTACAGTAAACAAAACAGTACAATACAGAAGGACATAGACGGCAGAGAGCATATACCTCTAGTGCAAAAAGGACGTGGCCACCACCGTCTCTCCCAAGGCACGTCAGTGCAATAATATTGATGTAGCACAAAAGTACAAAACGTCCATTTTATGCATTAAGGAGCATGTCTGTAAGCCAGGGAGGACACTGGGCCATTGACAGTGATCTTCACAGCTCCTGCCTGTTCCCACCTGGTGGGAACATCTAGTCCCCCAACGAAGGGGGAGGAAAGAGAGGTAAAGGTTTAAAGAGTGAAGAAGGAAGAGGGAGGGAGGGGAGGGGGGGGGAGGGTTATGGTTCAACCTTGAGTTACACCTGCATCCGATACCTTAAGCATGGCCGGGAGAAAAAAGGGGAGACTGGGGCGAGCCGGTCTAGTGGAAGGAGGGGACCAGAACAGGGAGAGACAGTACTTCCCGATCCAGTTGCACCCACAGTTTGTTAGAAGAATGGTAAACGGTGTCCAGTAACCGAGTCAAAAGTGTCGCTTGGTAATAAAGTTCAAGATCCGGGAGGCCAACTCCCCCTGTCGCCTTCCTCCTCGTCAGAACCAGATAACGAAGCCTAGCTGGTTTAGCTGCCCAGACATATCTA
>NW_017308606.1:112820-118151 GCF_000935625.1 Nanorana parkeri | reverse complement strand
GCC
The DNA here is from genome assembly GCF_000935625.1 of Nanorana parkeri. Lineage (NCBI taxonomy): Eukaryota > Metazoa > Chordata > Amphibia > Anura > Dicroglossidae > Nanorana > Nanorana parkeri. The sequence goes on along the minus strand of NW_017308606.1, from coordinate 118,148 downwards.
TGCAATGCCGCCGGAGCTCTTAGAGAACACGTCCGCTCCCGGCCATTGCCAAGCCACGCCCCCCGTTTTTTTCGATCCCTGTGGGAGGCTTTTAAAGCATCATCTATGGACATTTTGAGGTACTGAATTTTGTCGCAGTTTCACGGCCGCACTCAATTTTTAACCCGGGCATGTCGGGTATCTATTTACTCGTTGTCACCTCATCTTTTATATTTTATTTTAAAAAATTGGTATTTAATTGTGTTTTGGGGCACTTAAGGGCATGTTTCATTATATGTTGGGGTTTGATAATACGTTGCGCTAATATCGTGCAACATAAACATTTTAAGCTGCCGAAATTTTATTCTACAGGATCTTGGCTTTCAGAAAATATATCATGTGTGGAGGGGGGGGGGGGGGGAAAGAATTTTTCAGGCCTAAAATGTGGATTATATCATGGGTACAAAAAATGAAAAAAAAAAAAAAAGGCCTCGGCCACTAAGGGGTTAATTACACTTTGATTTTAACATATGTCTTCAGGTATGGTCTTCGATGCCACTGCTCACAGCTTTGCCTATATCTCCCCCTCAGATCTTGCTATCTTGCGGGTGCCTCGTCTCGTGTTTGAAGGCGATATCCTAAACTTCAAATGCGACAGCCGTCTTGACATGAACACCACCATTGCCACAGTTTCATTCCACAAGGACGCCGGATACCTCAAAGGCAAAAGCAAAGAGACTTCTCTGTTCCTCGGAAAAGCTGACAACAGCATGTCCGGCAACTATAAATGCTCAAAGGAGGCCTACCTAAACGGTGTTATCAAGATTAGTGAGGATGAAGAAAAAATAGAGATTTTAGGTAATATCGCTTAATTTTAAAGTGCTTGTGAACCCAAAATGCCGTTTTAGAAAATTAAAGTTGGAAATCGACTCCCAAATTAAATTATACAGCAGAGTATAAAAGAATGCTTTCCAAATGCCCTTTATTCTATTTGAGATCAAGGTCACATGACCACTTTGCTCTTTTCGGATCCAAGTGCACCGGGCGGTGGGCAGGCCCTGCTGTGAATTTCAATGACAGGAGCAGCCCTTGTCAATAATTCTTACATGCCCCGTCAGGCCCTCAGGCTGACTATGTCACCAAAAGCACTGCCTGGCTGGGCGGCTAAGAGTATTTGATTGGCAGTGGCTCTTTCAGTCATTGCCATTCACCCCAGGGTAGACTGGTCCTGCCCAATTGCCCTGGCCATTCAGAATCGAAAAGAGCAAGGGAGAGAAGCCGGACACACGGCTTATTTGGAGCATGTGCACAAGCGGTGGCAGAGGGTAGATGACCCTGCAGATCGTTGCCACCACTAGCAGCAAGTGTAGATCACTGGCAGGATCAACAGGTCTTTTAATCAAAAATTAAATTCCAAAATGCAAAGCTATAGAAATATTTGAAGAGACTATAATGTTTTCAGGTGAATCCACTTACTATATTTGAAGGCCAATAAGAAGGAACAGGTGTGGAAGGGCCAACGTTTTGCATTGAAGAACAACGAGGTTTTGGGGGACACCTGACCTCTTATAAGGTCTCTTAAGACAACATGAGATGCCTGTTCTATGAATCCAGGGCCACCTTTCAAGGTAAAGAGAACAGGTGTAAGATGTCCTACCACCTCTGGCATATTTTTGTAACAGTGTGGGAATTGCAGCCAGACCCAAAAACAGTAAGCTCATGTATGGTGTCCTTTATTTACAAATTTCTCTTTCTGTTGAAACAACTCCTCCACTTTCTGGTCACAATCTTCTATCTTTGAATTTTACCACAGTTGGCATGCTTGTAGGCAGGGCCGAAGCTGGGGGGGCTTGTGCCCCGGGTGCCCCTTTAGGAGGGGCACCATTGGGTGTGTGGATGGAAATCTTCTCCTTTGGGGGGAGAGTAACCCTGAGCCTTTGCCCCAGGTGAAAAAAATGTCTAGCTTCCCCACTGCTTGTAGGCGAGGAGAAATTGCAGCGCTTGTTTCTTTGCAGGAAAGGAAGGAGGGTTTAAATTAAAGTTGTGGGCTCTTTTTAGCTTGTAAGGTGTCCTCGTGTCCAAAGCCTATGTAAAATCAGGTGCATGCTGGTGCAAGTGTTTGGGCCACCTCCTCAAATGTATGTTCTCCGTCGCTGAGTCCTCCTACTGCATTTGAAGGCCAATAAGAAATTTAAGATGTTTTAAGATATTTTAACATCCTTTAAGAAGTTCAGTGTTTGGGCCACCTCCTGAAATGTATGTTCTAGGGTTTTGAGTCCACTTCCTGCATGTGAAGGCCAGTAAGAAGGAAAGGTCAAAGTATGGCATAGCAGGACAACAAGGTTTTGGGGGATAACTGACCTCTCTTAAGCTCTCTTAAGATTAAGACAACATGAGGCACCTGTTTTATGAACCCAGGGCCACCTTGCAGGGTAAAGAGAACCCTCAGGTGTAGGATGTCCTACCACCTCTGGCATAAGTATATGTGAGGTTTGAGATTTGCCTCTGAGGTTTCTTACCTTTTATATTGCACCAAAATAACACATTTTGCTTTATTCTCTTCCAGAGTTGTTTTCCCAACCAGAACTTAAAGTAAACTCAAACCCAATCCAAGTGGGTTTCAACATGACCCTGACTTGTGTCACCACTCTTCACCCTCTCAAAGCAGGTACAGACCTGCAGTTTGCTTTCTACAGGAACGGATGGCACGTTCAAGGGTTCAGCTCTTCTAATACCTTCACAATCCCCTCTGTAAGCAACGAGGATTCCGGCGATTATGCCTGTGAAGTGCAAACATCAACCAACAGCATTAGAAAGAGGAGCAAATTGTCCTCCATCCAGGTACAAGGTGAGAATAAAAAATATAATACTAGTAACATAGCAACCAATGATTCCATGCAATCCACTTGTTTGCTAGGAGGCAGGTGACTGGAGACTCAGCTGAGAAGGGGGCTGTCTCTGCACCTCTCGGCCCACAGCTCTGGAAGTGATGACAGGCGATGTAAGGATAGAGTGGGACACAGGTGCCGGTACTGGTGGCTGACCAGCTCTCGAGGAGCCGCTTGAGTGCGTTGAACCAGCTGGTGAATCGGCAGGACCGGGATGACACCGGAACTTCTTGAAACCAGAGCAGGCAACGGGTGTGAGGCCAACGGAGCCCTGGCAGGATGTAGTTGCTCATGGAAGTGGAAGACCAGGAGCAAAGTCAGGTTCAAGTCGAGGTCATACACAGGGAGCCGAATCTTGAAGTGCTGAATCGCAGATCAGGAGCAGGATCAGGAAACGTAAGCCAGGGTCACACACAGGAGATCAGAGAGCAGAGGTACAGAATCAGGGGGAAAAAGCGGAGTCAATTGGTCACATGTCAGGTTCATACACAGGAAATCAGGATACTGGAACAGAGTACAGGGCACACAGGGACAAGCTGCAGACCACTCAGCAACTTGGTCATGGCTTCTTGTCAGTTTATATAGGATAGTGTGCACACTAATGAGCGTGTGCCTGTACGCTAACGAGAGCGCCCCATTGCGCATAAACGTTCCCATACGTGCGCGTCCATGTGCTAAACTGCGTTTACCAGGAACTTTTAGCAACGGATTGCACGCTTGTGTGCGTGCATGGTTATGAGCAGGAGTCAATCTGCAGGTAAGTCTCTTACAGTGACCCTGGCTTCAGTTCGCTTAGACATCCACCAAACCCAGATTTCTGGCTGGGTTCAGCGAATGTCCAAGCAAACCGAACCCAGGCCAGTTCACTCATCACTAGTGTAGATGTACAACAGTTCCTGCATTTCTATGTGTCCAAGTAAAGTGGTACAGTTATCAAACCCGACTCTTTGATGCATCTTCCCCATTATAACATATAGAAAAGGTAATTTATTGAGAGACCAAGCAGTTGATTGATACTTTGGGTTTGGTTTAAAAAAGGAGCAGAGATTGTTCACTTTGCACAGTGAATGTTGGTAAGTAGGATGAAGCTATGTTCACTCTGAATACCCAAAAATGTGCAAGGGAAGTAAAAAAACTGCTAGCACATGATTGGGTCTGCTCTATCCTCCTATCAGTCTGCTCCTTGCATTGCAACACACATGTACAGTGTCTGCCAGAGACTGTTACCAAGTCAGTTACTTACACTGCTCCTATTTGCTTTTGTTTCCTTAGCCGTTAAAAGGCCGACGGTAATTTTCTTTCCCAACGTGGACAAGATTCTGAGAACGGAGCAGATTACGATAAAGTGCGTCACTTCGGAATCCTTTTCATGGGGCCAAATATACACCTGGTACAAAAATAATAATATTATGCCCTCAGAAAGGCGCCAGTCATTTATTATATATAGTGCGGGTGATAGCAACATCGGAAGTTACCAGTGCCAAACCAGTTCTGGAGAAAAAAGTCTTCCGGTTCATCTGGATGTTTTCTTTGGTAAGTCAAAATCAAAAGATATGAAGAATGCCACATAAGCAATGGGAAAACCAACTTAAAGTGACATTAAACCCTCAGATTTTTTAACATAAACCAATACTGTAATGTGTGCCTTACTGTAATCCATGGTTGTTTCCCTTCTCTTTGCTGCTCTTCCTTTTAAATCCGTATCTGTTCTCATGCTTGGGCAGAACTTCCATTTTCAGCTCAGGGCCTCTTCCTGTAGTGCTGGCTCAGGTTACAAGCCATACAAATCTATACACAGACACCGTGTGAGACAAGGCAGTCTGCTGCAAAACAGAAGTTCTGCAGAGCATGAGAAGACATGAGGATTTAAAAGGAAGAGCAGCAAAGAGAAGGGAAACAACCATGGATTACAGTAAGGCACACATTACAGTATTGTTTTATGTTAAAAAATCTGAGGGTTTAATGTCACTTTAAGTCTGATTAATCCAGTTATATCATACAATAAATGTTGACCATAGCAGTATGTAGAGCAGCTTGTTTTATTTAGACTATCTACATATGTTCATTGTAAGATTTTTAGAGAACTACCCGCTTGGTAAGATCATGGAGTGCTAATTGGCAATAGCTCCTGTGCTGGACTATTGTTAGGGTCTCCATTTCCACTTACATTTCAATACATCTAGAGCTCCTGTCCATCTATAGCTTTTCTTAGTCTACTGTCTATACCACCCTAGCAACTAATCAAACAATTAGAGTCTCTATCAGGTTTTCATTGATATCTGAATCCCAATTAGGAGGTTTATTGATGATCCATGCTCATTTCCTGTTGGCACAGGAAGTCATGGAAAATCTCACAAACAGGGAGAGAGGTAAACACACATTTTCAACAGAGTAAAGAAGGGTTAGAACGACTGACAATTACCCCCCCCCCCCCCCCTCCCCCCCCCGCCACGTGCGCTGT
>NW_017308606.1:93333-112765 GCF_000935625.1 Nanorana parkeri | reverse complement strand
TTCTAGGGGTCCATAGAACAGAAAGTGAGGGATAATCTCTTTAGTAGGAGATAATAATCTACTAATAATCTAAATAATAATTTCCAAATTCTATCTATAACTTAAAAGCAACTAAGAACCCTTATTCAGTTTTTATTAGCTTCCTATGTCCCTACTGGGAGGATATTTGGCCCGGTGACCATTGTCCCCCCTCCCTGTGCCTTACCAGGCCACATGCCCTCGGCATTGGGAGGGTGTTCCCATGCCGATGGAGACAAGGGCCTCTTCCTCACAACCCTCACCCAGTGGTTGTGGGGGTCTGCGGGCAAGGGGGCTTATTGGCATTAGGTGCCCCTTTAAATAAGGGGGCACCCAGATGCCGCCCCCCCCCCTTGTGAATGAGTAAGGGGTACTTGTACCCCTACCCATTCACTAAAGGGTTAAATCAAATAGTTATTTAAAAGTCCAGACTTTTGATAAAATCCTTTAATTGTAAATCGGAAATTCGGATTCGTTTGCATTCGTTTTAGCTGTAATTCGGATACATCTGAATCTCAGAATTTCAGAAAAATCGTCCGAATTTCGATTCGGAACGAAACGCATCACACATGTCTAGTTGCTACCCAAACAGGATCCAATGGGGACACCTAACCCTAACAGGATTAGGGTTAGGTAAGGGTGAGGGGACAGCCTTTTAAGGGGGTAATATATAGGTGTCTATAGGAGCTGCACTCCTTACCGTTATAGGATGTTCCTTGAAATCCTGGTGGGTGCTCGTAGTGACCACGGATAGCGCCGTGAAGATATACAAGTTTGCAAAAGGATGTCGCCAGCACACCATTTAAGTGGAATCAACACAAGTCCATTTATTAATTCCAGCATTCCAGTACAAAAGCTTTCGGGGCCGTACAGGGTTCAATTAATCGGGCTCAGAATGATACAACCAAAATGTTCAGTACCCAAACATGTGCAAACACCAAAGAACCTCCTACCCCTTGCAGGCACCCAATCACAAACAGTCTTTTAGCAGCAAAACTTGCATATATAAGCTGGCACATGGATGAGTCGGATGAAGGGGACCCTGTGCAGCCCCAAAAGCGCTCGTACTGGAATGACAGTACTCCATTAATAACGTGTATAAGTTGAAATACTTTACCCTCAGGAAAAGAAGTTCATATGAATTGATTATTATTGATATTATTTATCCTTAAGGTAATCCTTATACTACACATTTTTTATTTCAGTCTGGCTCATCCTGCAAGCCCCGAACTCCATCCATGAAGGCGACAGCGTCAAGCTGAGCTGTCATATGTGGCGCACCGGAAAAGCCATAAATACGACAATTTACAAAGATGACAAGATGATCAAATATTTGGACAATCTTTCGGATTTAGATCTTGGAACTGTGTCCAAAGAAGCCAGTGGAAAATACAAATGCACCAAATATATAAACACTGGTTCAGCCTCAAAGATTTATACTGCTGAGGAATTTATATCAGTAGCAGGTAAATGTGCAAGGTCTTCCCTTATTGTCCCTTATTGTCCTTGTTTCAAGCTGGTATGCATGGTGCTGTCAGTCCAACACTGTAAATATGCTTACAAGATAGGACATAAAAATTATATGTTAGCGCACTCCTAGGGTGGTGTGTTGTGGCCGGTGTGCGGCTCCTGATATTGTTAGACCGTGGTGTCTAATTGTGTGAAGTTAAACGGAAAAAAGGGGAAGGAGCGCAACTGACTGGCACAGGGCGTAGGGATGGAAAACGATCAGGGACAAAAATTATTGATGGAAAGAGGGGGCACAAGGGTGGTGTATACTTCTTATGGGGTCGTGGGGTTTTGCCGTATGGGTTGGGAGACGTCACAGGGGTGGTGTGTTGTTGCAATCCTTGAGCAGATTTTCGGGTGGGAAAGAGGGAACAATTGTTTACAATTTCTGCACATGTGTGTAACTAGATGTGAACCTTCTACTCACCATGAGGTTTAGTATGTGGCGCTATCAACGTCGAAATGGGTCCGGTGGAGGCTCGGAGGCGTAGTGGCGAAGCATGTTCTGTTCCTGGAGAGAGCAGTTGGAAGTGGTTCCTAAGTTGGTGTATATTTGGATGATGCTGTGTGGGGTTTCCAATGGATGTTTGAGATTGTTGAGATCCTGGGGCAGACTTGCAGTGTGGGGGTTGAGATAAATGTTCCTGATTGTAGAAGTCCTGGGCTGGTTAACGACTTGATGTCCAACACAAATGATTTGGCTGGGTTGAAGAAAGGGGGGAGAGAGGCAAAAAACTGTCCTGTGTTCTGTGCTGGGCTGGATGAGTGACCTGATGTTCCAAGAAAATGCTTTTGCTGGGTAGGAAAGAGGGTGGAGAGAGAGGCCAACTTCTGTCCTGTGTTCTGGGCTGGGCTTGAATATACAGGTAGTAAAGGACCTGGCAATGCTGCCTTTCTGAGCCACTGGAATAGTTGGGAAGGATTACAAATTGGTAGGTAATTCATTTTACACTTATGTAATGCAACTGTGTATCTAGTTAATTAAATATCAGCTTTATGAGTGTATTAAGGTGCCAATAGCTAAGTGTGAGCTGTAATACACTATATGACCACATGTTTTGTGGACACCTGATCATCTATAAGATCTTGTTGGACATCCCATTACATAACTATGGGCGTTAATATGGAGCTGGTCACACTTTATGACAATATCAGCCACCACTCTTCTGGGAAGGCTTTTGGAGTGTGTCTGCGGGAGGTCAGATACTGATGTTGGTCAAGAAGACCTGGCTTCCTGTTCCCATTTTAATTTATCCCAGGGGTGTTCAGTGGGGTTGAGGTCAGGGCAATATGCAGGCCACTTGAGATCCTCCACACTAAACTCATCAAACCATCTCTTTATGGACCTTGTACACAGGGGACAGTCATGGTGCTACAGAAAATGGCCTTCACCAAACTGTTATTACAAGGTTGGAAGAGCACAATTGTACAAATACTGTATCTTTGTGTGTTTTAGCATTGACTTTACCCTTCACTGAAAACACCAGAGCTTGATAATTTGGAGGGTGGTCTAAATATTTTTACCCATTAGTGTATGTTTTAAATTTGAGTAAATTTGAGTAAAATGTTTTACAAAATTGACAACAAAATCATTGTAGTAGGTGAGCTTCATCTGATGAGATGTTACCTAGAAAGTAAAATGAATGTCAGGTGCTGCCTGTTGTCTTCTGCTGAGTAGGAACAAGTCCACACCATTGGTCAAAAGATATAAATGTACCATCCGGGGAGATAATTTGTTTTTCAGGATCAGGATCTGAATTCATTACAACTCTTGCCCATACTGTATCTCCTTCCTATGATTCTGCTTTTCTAGATCTGTTTTCTCCACCGGAAGTAAAAGTGAGCCCATACTCCATGATTGAAGGTGCAGATATGACCCTCACCTGTCACACTATCCTCAGTCCATCGAGACAGTCTACAAAGTTGCATTTTGCTTTCTACAAAGATGGACAGCTGGTGCAGGACTTCGGCACATCCGAAAAGTACGAAGTTCAGTCAGCACAGCCAAGGGATTCTGGAAATTATATCTGTAAAGTACAAAATATACCAGGAACTGTCACCAAGACGAGCAAAGTGATTCCCGTCCAAATACAAGGTGTGTATAGTAGAAAGACCTCTATTTAGAACGCTTCTTACTAAATTGGTCTATCCAAGTGCTTTGAGCGCTTGTTGGTGGAAGAGGTTGCCCTTTGGCTTATTGAATGTCTCAGATTCATGACAGGCAATGCACCCCAACCAGAATTTCAGGTTCTCCCCAATCTCCACAGGAAAGAATACATTTACCTGTAGTGTCCAGGTTAGGAATGATCTGAGTTATTTTGTCATGATTGATTTCACAACGAAATTCTAGATCTCACCTTCGTTTGTGGATACTAGTCCCGAATTACACCATACCTTTAGATGGTTTTGTTCTCTAATAAAGCCATGTTATCACGTAATCACTGACATGGTGATCACATGACTTTATTATGGAAAAAAGGTTAGGTTTAGTGATAGCAGTTGGGCTAGCATTACGATTTCTCATTGTCTAGTGTCATGTTTTCAGCTAATGAAGGACTGAGTTTTGGCACAAAAGAGAAACAGGATAGCTGAATGGGGCTTTCCTAACCTCTAGGAGTTATTTAAAGCCTACTGCCTAAAAACCACCAAAGCCATCCTAATTTTACCTTCTGTCACGATCTGGTATCAGGCTCAGAGTCCAGTAGCTGAAACAGCAGGCAAATTGGTGGTATAACAAGCTGGGTTTGGTACACAAGCAGACGGTAGTAGTAGAGGAGCAGGCAAAAGCGTAGTCAGCGAACAAGCCGAGGTTAGTAGCCAAAGGTATCAGGTATGAAGCAGAAGACGATGAGAGTAGTTGGTGAATCAGCAGCCAAAGGTCGGTACACGGGTAGCAGTAAAATTTTGGCAAGGCAAATGCTCTTAGTTTTTCTAATTTTTTTAATATTACAGCTTTATTATAGCCTCAGGATGCAAGACAACGTCAGCCTCACGTCAAGTGATGACCCCACAATCATCTTTATTATTCACAGCACATCCCTTATAAGCTCCTTCCTCTGGTTAGGGTCTTGTTGGACAAGGGAGGACACAATCTACTGCCACAATATATTTGAAAGAGACTTTCTGATAAGCACATGAAACCACAATTATAGAATATAAGGCTGCAGTTGGGGTGCATGCTTTCAACATTACTGTCAGGTAGAGGTGGGGGGAAGGCTGGTAGACCTTTGCAGCTATCATTCAGAAGGTTGAATTTTGAGGCATCAGGTTAAGTGGTGGAGGGATAGTGAAAAAGTAGAAGTTGATACCTGCTACTAAACTGAAGTCCTACTTCCCTTAGTTGTGACTCAGTACTTTAATGTTTTTAGGTAATTTTGTTGCAGTTTTGTTGCTCTCCATCAGACAAAATTTCCAGAACTGGATGCAGAAATCATTTAAAAATGATGACCAAATGGCTTTTGGTCACTTGTCTACTCAAGACAAAAGAACAAATGAAACAGGAAAAAAAAAATCTGTTGAAGTTGTGTCTTCTTTTAGGTATGGCTGTGGTGGTCCTCACACCGAATGTTGGGAAAATTATTATGGGGGAATCTATATTATTCACGTGCAAAGTGGATTCTAATATGAAAGGAGATCAGACATTTTACTGGTACAAAGACAATGACAAGATGCGGGAGACCCAACAGAATTTTACAATCCAATCTGCAAGCGTGAATGACAGCGGACATTACCAGTGTCGGTCCAGCGTAACCCATTTAAGTGATCTCGTCAGGTTGGATGTTTCTAACAGTAAGTAAGGATGTAAAAGGGCGAATAGTCTACTAAATAAAGATGTAAAAATGATTTTTTTTTATTAAAATAGATCTCAATTTAAAAATGGTCACCAACTTCATCAGGGTGCTGTGTGCCAAGGTCAGGGAGACTTCTATTCACTCCCAGCTGTGTCCTCTGACAGGAAGTGGGGAAAAACTCCCAAAAGAGGACAACAGTAAAGAGTTATGAAGGGTCAGATATCAGTTGTTTGTTGTCCCCCTGTCCCTTTTGAGGAGAATTTCCTTCACCTGAACCTGAAGTGGTTGGAAATTTCCTTATTGGTGACATAGGAATAAAAAAAATGCTAAACTTCCACTTCTCAATTCTATGCAAAAGTATCCAAATTAATAAATCAAAAAAGAACTGAAACCAAGACTTTTTACAATTTTGGATTGAATAACTGAGGGTTATAACCCCTGTCTGATTTTTTACCATCTGAGTAACATTGGGTATATTTTCCTTCATTTCCTGTCCACCACCTAAACTGGAAGTGAGATAAAATCCTTCAAAAGAAGGGAATTCCCCACTAGCATCCCCACTGGAAGATTCCCCATCTATTCCTGGTCTGATGACAACCCAAAATGTGGGATTTTCTTTCACTTTCAGGGGTAATGATCACCAGCACAAGTAGGCTGACTCTCCCTAGTGGGGGCCCAGGGGGCGGAGAGAGAGTAAAAATGTTTTCTTACTGTATTCTCCTCACTAAGAGGCTGATATATAAGCCTTCCGCCCAGCATAAAGCTGGGTGAATGCCATTCACAGGGCGTTAGTGCCACTGGATGGCACTGAGGAGCGTGAGAAGTTTCTGTGCTCCTCAGTGGTATCTAGTGGTGGTAATGCTGAGGAACAGCATTCATGCAGCTTTATGCTGGATAGAAGGTGTATACACCCGCCCCTTGGTGTGCATATAGAAAGAACTAACAGGCTCACATATACTGACATTAGAGTAGCATACTGCTGCCCTCTGTGAGACTAACTTTTTGGAAAAGTATACGGAAGGTTCACGTTCACGTCCTTCCTTTGTCATGCCTACCTTCCCCTGTAGACAACTCAGTGCATAGACAGTTCTTTCTATGAAATATGGAAGAAGCTGATGATTTAACCCTTCTACTACTCAAATCAAAGCACCCTGGTCAGGGCCAGTGCAAGGATTTTTCCCTACACAGGCGAAGGTGCATTTTTGTACCCCCCCGCGCACCCTCAGACGGCTGCATCAAAACATTTTTTAAAAGGTTAGGGAAAAAAACAATTTTCTGTTTCGGCCTGACATTTCTGACATTTTAGTTTTCCTTTCTGTTTTGTTTCGGTTTTGAAATTTTCATTTTGGTGCACCTCTGACTTTTTTTCTTTTTTTTAAACTTTTTTATCACTTTTTTCTTTTTTTTCTTTTAATTTATCTGATTATCTTTTGCTTTTTTATTTTTTTCTTATTATTTGTTACTTTTTTCTTTGTTAATGTTTTTATCTTTTACTTTTTGTCATTTTAATTATTATTTTTTACTTATTACATAAATATACATAATTTTTATTTATTTTATAATGTTTTATCAATTTTTTTTAAAATGTAATTTACATTTTTTTCACTTAACTTTATTGCTGTCACACAGGAGCTAACAAGCCCCTGTGTGATAGCAAATGGAGGTGACAGGTTCTCTTCTGTTTACCGGTGCCCGCAGGCAGCTGCTTAAACCTGCCTGTAGGGTAGCGCCGGCTGTGACCCTGGTTGTAAAGACTGACTCTGTAATTAATATTGGCAGCAAGTACTTTATGCTACAATGGGTTGCAATAACGTTTTACACTTCAGGTGACCTCATCCTGCAAGCTCCTCCAGTTATTAATGAAGGCGATGAGCTGATCTTGGGATGCCACCATCGGTCCGGTATGGACTTTTCACGGGTGGAGTTTTACAAAGAAGGAGTCTTTACGAAAATATTGGGCAGTGAGTCTGACTTACGGCTTGGAAAAGCCTACAGGAATATGACCGGGGCCTATCGATGCACAAAAAGGAAAACTGTTGGTAATACATACCTGGCAGAAGTATTTGTTTCAGTCACAGGTAACAACATGTTTCAAAACTCCTCCTTGCTGACCTTTGTTTGTTTTTTTTCTTATTTTCTAAGATTAATAGTGTGGCAAGTAGGTAAGACCTGAATTGGCCCAATCAAATATAAATATAGTGTAGAGACCCTGCCCTCTGCAAGTTGTGTCACTATTACATTAACATTTAGTGTGTTTATTGCTGGACTGCAGTCAGTCTGGGCATTGATTCTGTGTTCTGCAGATTTCCCCTAAGCCTGGTAGACTGATTGATTCCACCTGTTGCTGAGATGGGGCTCCAGCATACAGCATGGGATGGTCAACTACAAGGTTATGAGTGTGTATCTGACTCCAACAATCCCAGAGCAGACTGACTCAGAGGTATGGCTGGGGAAGATGATAAATACTTGGGAGCACCCTTCTCGAACTCTCTCTCGTCTCTCCCTCTGGGACTTCTCCCTGGGAGGAGGCCTATGTGATGTATTGGCCTGGGCCTAAGCATGTGCCGTGTGCTGGGGGGCGCTGGAGGTCTAACTTATGGCTGGATAAAACACTCTATGGAGGCTGAGCTGGAAAAGGATCTTCTTGCTGGAGAGTGTTGCAGAGGAGCTGAGAGGACTGGTCTTGCAGTGTCATATTTTATGTTGGCTGCTCTCTGTTCAAGAATGTATTTTGTGCCGCTCTCATAGGACCTGTTGCTATTACTGTTGCTAGTTCTGGAGATAAAGTCCTCTATATTTGTGCTTTGGGGTATCCTGCAACCCTGGACCCTCCCTCTTGAGTTTTTCTACCACAGAGCAATAAACTATAAAAAGATCCTGTGACTCGAGCCTGTTCATTGCAAGAAGGGTCGGTGTTGCTGGAGCTGGAATAAGGGCCAGTAATTGCTAGACAGGTAGGATAGCCCAAAATTACCAGCAGCTCCTTCGGAGGTCATCGCAACAATATGCTTATAATGCTTAGAAAACTCTGGCCACTTAATGTGTATGTATGGCTAAAGCTTTTTTTTTTACATTTGGATGGAGCAATAGAAGGATTAGAACCCCTGTGAGATGTTTAGTGTCACATGGGGCTGAGAAGTAGTCCCTAATTCTGAGTTAAAGGCCAGTCCCCAGGCTCCAATACTGTCTTGTGGTCACAGGAAGAGTCTTTAATACATTCAATGGGGGAAGAACATATAAGTGAGCCTTCTGCTTTGCCTTCGCCTGGATTGTACTACAATATATATATATATATGTATATATATATTTGCATTATTGTAAATATTGGAGATCTGCCATTCAAAAGACATTCATGAATTTGTTTCCAATATCTCTTTCAGAGCTGTTCCCTCACCTACAGCTAAAAGCAAGCCAAGATCTGGTAGTAGAGGGGGACAATATAGTCCTGTCATGTCAAACAGCTTTAAACTCAGCCCCAAGCCCCTTTCGTGGCAAGACAGAGATACAGTATGCTTTCTACAGAGATGGGAAGAACGTGCAGTTATTCAGCACTTCTGACAACTTCGTAATTGTGTCAGCTCAGCAGAAAGACTCCGGGAACTATACTTGTGAAGTCAAGAGTTCAACGAACGTTGTGACGAAGATGAGTCAAACAATCAGCGTTGATGTTCAAGGTGATTGGAATGGGAAATTGTTGCAATGAAAATTACTAACAAACTTTTAAAGCCCAACTGTGTGAAAATATCCCCCACTGCCCACTCCACCCTCCATGCCCCACCCTCCATGCCCCACTATTAAATTACTAGAATTTAAAAAAATCCCAACCTAAAATTCCTTTTTTACCTTTAAGCCACAAGCCACAGTAGCGGGAAGCTACAGCCCAGAGTCTTCTCATCTGCTTACTTGAGTCCTTCTTTCAGTTTCCACATCAGCGCTTGCATGATGTGGACACTTCCTCTTGAATGTCATTTGGCCAAGGTGCTCATAGGATCCAGAAGAGGGCCAATATTAATGGAGGAAAGTGAAGGGAACCGGTGTTCTCAGGCATGAAACTGCAGTGGTGAGGGATGTAGAGGGGGAACTTACAGTAGATGAGTATATCTGACTTCACAAGGTAAGGGGAAAAAAGGCTACTGGGATGTGTTAGAGGTCGGTGGGAGGCTTTTATTAGGTTGGCCCAGAATTAGTTTTATGTTTCTTCTTAACCGCTGCATACATATTTCCAGCTTAGGACTAGAAGTGGCATAGCTACCGTTGTGATGCAGTTTTTTTCTCATTATTAAAAATGTTAGACATTGGAGCAAATATACAATTGGCCATTTCTATTAACACCCTATGGGAAATTATTTTCTTAATGCGGCAGTACAACCTCCTACCTTAGAGCCAAGGAAGGTGACATTTTTTTGCCTCTATTTGGATTGCAGTTGCCATGGTCCTGAACATGTGATCAGTTATGACACCAGCCATTTGAGGCGTTTGAAAGTTTAGTTGACAGCCGTAATAAACACACTGGCAACGTTGACAGCTTTGAAGTTCTTCTTTAAAGTTAAATTACAGATATAAATACACAGTTAAAGACAATCTTTTGCAATCTGGTGTGCTGGTTCCTTACTCTGCTGACCCCAGCTTACACGTCTGTCAACACAGCGTGGAAACTTTGGGAATGGTAAAATAGTTATGGTCATTACTATTTTGATGCTTTTGGCTAGGAGATAAATGATCAAAAATTAACAATATGCCACTTTTTTTCCATTCCAGATTTGTTCCCTACTCCAGACTTTTATGTGAACGCAAACCCGATTACACAAGGGAGTTCTTTGATTCTAACATGCCTCACAACGCTGAACTCGAACAGGCAAAGTACAAACTTGGAATATACGTTTTACAAAAATGACAAAATTCTACAAAACGCAAGAAGCGCAACTAAATTCCGAATAGACAGAGTCAGCGAGGGACATTCCGGAGAGTATTCCTGTGAGATTTCCTCTGCTGCCAGCAAAGTGGTCAAGAGGAGCAATACAACGTCTATTCTGGTTCAAGGTGGGAAGAGCGCGCCTTCTATTCTTATTTTTTCTTAACTCTATCAGGCGGTAATCTTACAATAACCTTTTCCTATAACAATTATCACTAGCCGGTGGATAAGTCTGTATTTCCTTGAATATACTTTATTTTCTACACGTAGCCCTGTTTCATACTCTATCCAAAGCTTAAAGCTCCATGGTTGGCTCCATAGCCTTGCTTGGAACTGGTCTTCTGAAATGTATATTACGATTTAATGTAGACTTGAAAATGCAAGGTTTGTTTATCTTCAAGACCCTACCCTAGCCTAGGTACTTCCTGTGGGATTCTGGGAAATCATTCCAGATTACTTTTGCACAGTGCTGCTGTGTCATCCAATGAGTTTTAACATTCTTAGCTTTCTCAGGATCCCGTGGTTGGGCTCTAGCCACTTACAAGAAGAGGCTGGGGTTTGTTACAGCAAGTATTTTTTCTCTTTCTTTCTTAAACTTTCCTTTTTTTTGTATTTAACTTTGCAATAGTACATGGGGTGGGAGGCTAAAAGATAAGCAGACCATGAATTAAAAAAATATATATGAACTGCCCGATAAACTTTTCATGAGGTCAAGAGAATGGTATTGTGAAGAGTAAGGCACTGTCCTAACAAAGTATTGCTCCCTTTGTAAGTATAACCCAATGATCAACCAATAAACATGATTATGTAGATTCTCTGATGTGATGTAACCTTCCTTTTCTAACAGTGCCAGTGCTTAATGCACAAATAACAATGGACCGTCAAGAACCAGACATGACATCTGGGCTTAGCGTGACATTCAAATGCTCCGTGCAGCATGGCACTGCTCCCTCATTCACATGGCTCCACAACAGCAAGGAGCTGGATCAGAACTGCATGCTCTACAACATAAGTCATGATGGAACAGTGCTGTTTATAAACTCAGCACATCAACAGCATTCCGGGACCTATCAATGCCAGGTTAAAAACAGCTTCTCCGACTCCATGAGTAAAGTCCTGAGGATTAATGTTGCAGGTAAGATGTTATAATATCTGTCGGTTTATGTCTCAGCAAAGTATTGTGTATTGTTCTGAAATCTAAAATGTTGAAATGTTTAACTTTTTCCTGGCCATTGAAGCCTTGATGCCCACACCAAATTTAGCAGCATTGTGTATAGGCTTACTTGACAATACATCTATGAATACGGATGAGCTGTGGCTTTGGGTTGACCATGAGTTCAACCTGAACCCAGCCTGTTCAGTTCTACAAACGGGTGAACAAATTGGTGAAATGTATGTGAAGATTCTCATTCATCCAGGTCAGGGTATATCTGTAAAAAATAAGTCAAGGCAACTGGACTTGCTGTAATTTTCTTGAAGATGTTTCTCAATTCAGAATGACTTGTGCAAAAATTATCTGGGAATAAATTTGGTGAATGTTGCTCCAATCCACATATTCTGTTATGTATATTTAATTTGCATACGCTTTCACACCTCTTTTAAACCAGTCCTCCTCCCTGTCTAGGATGCGTACTTGACTGTCTTCCAAGGAGTGACCTTTGTCCTTTAGATGTAGGTATACTGCTGAATCCTGACCAGAGGGTTTAGCTCTTCTATGCTGTGCCATACGCTGGTGTAGCTGTTGTTTTGTTTCACCGACATACAAAAATTGGTCAAATGTGCTTCTTATCCAGACATGGAGCCTGGCAGGACAGCAAAGGGGCCATGTTCTCTGCCCTTCCCTCCCGAACAATACCAAGCAACATGCCCTCAATATTAGGAAGGTACCTTGGACCTGGTGGCCAAGCCTTCCCCTCCATTTGCAAGGTACCATGTCCCCATGTTGATGTAGACAAGGGGTCTGCAGGGACAACTTATCGGAATGTGGAAGCCCCATTTAGAACAAAGGGGCCTCCAGATATCTGGTCCCCACCTCTACATAAATAAGGTACTAGAGTTGACTATAAGGTCCCATGAGTCATTACTTCCAATAGAGTGTAGTGGACATGAGGACGCCCGGAAACATTTAATCTCTGGAGTGGATGAGGAGAGAGGCCACAGTGATAGGTGCAAGGTTTGTGAGTAATTTTAGAGCCTAAATGAGCACATAAACCTTGCAGTGCGGAGGTTTCAGGGGTCATGTTTTAGTTTCATTTGATTTTGGATGCAACAAATTTTTATGAACAATATGGAGCAATACATTTTAGCACATCTAATTTTGTTCTCTTCTAGAACCTGCGATCGTTACGGCCCAACCTAAGGTGGTGAAATGTCCCAAGCAAGGTATGATTTAGTGTTCCAGCAGTAGCTGTAGTTTACGTTGTTTTTCTGCTGTATAGCTTTATTTAAATAATGTTGGACACAGACAACAACTTAGTCTTTGCTGTTTTGAAGATTGGTGGAAAGTAAATATTAGCAGCTCTCCCAGTTGTAGAAATGTGTTGAGTTTAGGGATGCACCGTTACCAGTTTTTTCGTATCGAGTACCGATATTTTTATTCTGGTAATCACCGATACCGAATACTGATACTTGAAGTCCCATTAAGGAACACGGCGGTCTGTAATGATTTGCTGCCCGGCTTCCTGATTAGCCGTGAAGCCGGCTCCATGCTCCCTCGTTGACAGGTGTCTTTCTGGCCAATCAGGAAGCCGGGGGGTGAGTAATGACAGGCCGCCCATCTTCCTGATTGGCCCTGAAGCCAGCTCCATGCTCCCTGGTGACAAGGGAGCATAAAGCCGGCTTCCCGGCCAATCAGGAAGCAGGGCGGTTTGTAATGACTCACCACCCGGCTTCCTGATACTGGAAGTCCCAGTATCGGGATAAGCATCAGGAGCATTTCGGCGAGTGCAGATGTAAAGGTGTATGGCCATCTTTAGTTTCACTTGATTTTGGATGCAAAAAGTTTTGAGCAATATGGAGCATGAATAAAGCACGTCTAACTTTTTTCTCTTGTAGAACCTGTGACCGTTGCTGCCCAACATAAGGAGATGAAATGTCCCAAACAAGGTATGATCTTGTGTTCAGCAGTAGCTGGGGTTTACATTGCTTGTCTGCTGTATAGCTTCACTTTCAAGAATGTTGGACAGACAACTCAGTGTGTATGTGGGGGCCGGAGACTTTAAAATTCTTTCTATTTTTTAAAATTGCTTTTATATGTGACTTTTTGAATTTGTTTCTAACTTTACATTTTTTAAACCTTTTTTTCACTTAACTTTATTGCTATCACATAGGGGGATAACAAGCCCCTTATGTGATAGCCAATTTGCAGTAACAGGTCCTCTTTATGGAGACATCAGGGGTCTTCAAGACCCCTAATGTCACCTAGGGACCCACAGAGAAGCTGATGAAGCAGAGATCTTCACAGACAACAACTTAGTCTTTGCTGTTTTGAAGATTGGTGGAAAGTAAATATTAGCAGCTCTCCCAGTTGTAGAAATGTGTTGAGTTTAGGGATGCACCGTTACCAGTTTTTTCGTATCGAGTACCGATATTTTTATTCTGGTAATCACCGATACCGAATACTGATACTTGAAGTCCCATTAAGGAACACGGCGGTCTGTAATGATTTGCTGCCCGGCTTCCTGATTAGCCGTGAAGCCGGCTCCATGCTCCCTCGTTGACAGGTGTCTTTCTGGCCAATCAGGAAGCCGGGGGGTGAGTAATGACAGGCCGCCCATCTTCCTGATTGGCCCTGAAGCCAGCTCCATGCTCCCTGGTGACAAGGGAGCATAAAGCCGGCTTCCCGGCCAATCAGGAAGCAGGGCGGTTTGTAATGACTCACCACCCGGCTTCCTGATACTGGAAGTCCCAGTATCGGGATAAGCATCAGGAGCATTTCGGCGAGTGCAGATGTAAAGGTGTATGGCCATCTTTAGTTTCACTTGATTTTGGATGCAAAAAGTTTTGAGCAATATGGAGCATGAATAAAGCACGTCTAACTTTTTTCTCTTGTAGAACCTGTGACCGTTGCTGCCCAACATAAGGAGATGAAATGTCCCAAACAAGGTATGATCTTGTGTTCAGCAGTAGCTGGGGTTTACATTGCTTGTCTGCTGTATAGCTTCACTTTCAAGAATGTTGGACAGACAACTCAGTGTGTATGTGGGGGCCGGAGACTTTAAAATTCTTTCTATTTTTTAAAATTGCTTTTATATGTGACTTTTTGAATTTGTTTCTAACTTTACATTTTTTAAACCTTTTTTTCACTTAACTTTATTGCTATCACATAGGGGGATAACAAGCCCCTTATGTGATAGCCAATTTGCAGTAACAGGTCCTCTTTATGGAGACATCAGGGGTCTTCAAGACCCCTAATGTCACCTAGGGACCCACAGAGAAGCTGATGAAGCAGAGATCTGCTTCACCAGCTTCTCTCCGGCTTCTGTAGCCAGAGAGTGATAGTAGAATGCGGAAGTGATGTAATATACATCACTTCCTGCATTCTGACAACGGGGAGGAGATCAGAGGGAGATGGTGTACTGAACTCCCTTTCGATCTCAGGTTACAGAGCACCTGTGCTGGTCCTGGGCTCACACCGGGCACAACGGAGCTCGGGATAGCCAGCAGTGACTGCTACGGAGGAGGGGGCCCACACCCGCACGGCCGCACAAATATTACAGGCGATCAGGCTTCTCTACAGTTGCCGGAACGCTTGTATGTAAACAGCCATTGCTGGCTGTTTACATTTCAAGCTGATTTTCCACTCGTGCTCGCCGCCTAGTGGCTTAGACTTTTAAAGTCAGGAAGGACCTAAACTATTTGCAAATATCATAATATAATTTCATCTTGATAACCATAACCAGAAAACATTGACTTTACAGAGGGGTCAAGTGCTCTGGATCTCTCTACTGGTATGTCATCCATCCTGGTCATTTTGTCAACAGTAGTGTTCCATCACTCAACTGAGAGGATAGAAAAAATTACATTACATTACCATCAAAGCTTTTCTTCCCAAATGCATTTTGTGACTCTCATGAAATATATGATATACTCTTTTTTTTCTTAGAAAACACTAATTCCTATGCGGTTCCAGTACTTATTGTGCTTGTTGTGG
This sequence comes from Nanorana parkeri, assembly GCF_000935625.1. Taxonomy (NCBI): domain Eukaryota; kingdom Metazoa; phylum Chordata; class Amphibia; order Anura; family Dicroglossidae; genus Nanorana; species Nanorana parkeri. The sequence goes on along the minus strand of NW_017308606.1, from coordinate 97,383 downwards.
TGGCGCTCGTAGTTATCCTCACTTTACCAGTAATCTATCGGTATCGTCACAGGCTACCTATACTAAACTTTAAATTGCTTGGAGAGAAAATAAGTGGTAAGTAAATAGAGGCAGTCCCCGAGTTACATACATCCGACTTACATACGACTCCTACTTACAAACTGAGGCTATTACTGTACAGCAGGGGTAGTTGTAATGCTACCGTGCTCATGCCGATGAGGAGTGCCCACCTTGTCGGGTCTGGTTTGTACTATTGTACGTACATTACAGGAAGTTGGCTCTTGTTAGACATGCAGATGAGGGGTGCCCAACTCTTCCAGGTCACTGTGTGGTTTTTACTGCTGTCTGTGTCCTCATTAGAAAGATTTAATCTCACTTCCTGTCATTGAGACAACAGGAAGTGAGAGGAAATCTACAACTAGGAAGGGAAATCCACTCCTGTAAGAGTTATCATGGGGAAAAGGTGTCTACACTGAAGCTTCATCACCAATCCTTGTTTCCACGACAACCCAAAATTTTCAAAATCCAAAAGTGAGGTGAAATCTTCTGAACAGGGGCACACACAGCAAAACAAACTTGACAAGGGGGTAAACCCTTCCCTATGCTATCCAAAACTAAACAAAAAAAAATTAGGGCTGGAGTTCACCTTAAAAAATTTACCTGTTCCAACTTACATACAAATTCAACTTAGGAACAAACCTACAGTCCCTATCTTGTTCGTAACCCGGGGACTGCCAGTAATAATGTGTCGCTTTTGTTTACTGGTCATGTTCACTGAACTATTTATGAATATTTCATGTCATTTGGGCAGCACAGTGGCATAGTGGTTAGCTCTTCTACCTTGCAGCACCGGGGGGGTCCCTTGTTCGAATCCCAGCCAGAACGCTATCTGCAAGGAGTTTGCATGTTCTCCTTGTGCTTGCATGATTTTCCTCTGGGTAATTCGGTTTCCTCCCACACTCCAAAAACATAACAATGGTTATGGTTTGTGGCTCCTGTCTAAATTATCCCTTGCATGTGATTGTAAGCTACTTGAAGGTGGGGACTGATGTGACTGCACTATGAAAAGTGTTACGTAAATTGTTGGCACTATATAAATACCTGTAATAAATGTCATAGTATAGTTAGTTAGAAACAGGTATACATAAAACAGAAACCCCAAACATGAAGGGGTCTGTTTATAGATCTTCTTGCTCTTCAGGTCCATCAAGTGGTGGGAATGCCATGTGAACAACATTCCCCCAGCGTATAAAGCGGGCAAATTAATTTAAAAAAGAGACCCCAAAGTATCTCTTCAACTGTTTTATCCAGCTACAACATTTTCGGCATGTGACAACTGTCGTGATCTATTTTCAGCTTCAGAAATGCAGGATGAAGATAGTCTTTTGTGTATGGAAAATATGGACAACTCTGCCAGGTTGGTTGGACTTAAGTTCTACGCTTCTCCTGTTTTGCATTGAAGCAGTTAAAAAAATATATTTGGTCAATCTATACCATGCAGCAATGGAGTACAGCACTCAAATATTTATATTCTACTTCTAAATGTGTCAACTTATGGGAACTTTCCCAAAAGATTATGCTAAGGTGGTACTATAACCCCGAATAGACTTGCCAAATTTTCTGCAGCTAACTCTAACTCTTGCTGGAGAGGATGTGATCGAGTCGTCACGTTACTCCATGTGTTCTGGTCCTGTAATAAGCTACGTACTTATTGGAGTTTGATCTTTCAGGTTCTCAGCCAAATCCTTGGACGGAATCCGATCCCAAGCCTGAGCTTGCTATCCTAAATTTGAGTATAGAGTGCGTGCCTTCCCCGTACACCGAGTGATAACTACTCATGTATTACTAGTGGCCAAATTGTTGATAACGAGAAATTGGAAATCTGCTAGGACACCCAAAGTGAGCGAGGTGCTAGGGTTAGTTCATACTCATTACAACTATGAGCGGATTCGGGCGCACCGCCACTCCAATCTAGACAGATTCGATATAAAAAAATATAATTTTATTAAAATGCAAAAATGCAAGTCCTTGAAAAATAATTCTCAATACTACTTTTACTTACAGGTTTTCCAATTCTCACCACTGAAGCATAATGAACCACAAAACTCTTGATGTTCCATGAAGGATCATAGTTTTAAAATACATATGGGGGACCCTGAAGATGTGAAGGTTACTTGAATAATTGTCTTGAAGATTCTATGATATGTAGCATCATGAAAAGATCACACAAGGCTTAATGAAGCTAAAAATGATTGTTTTTGCTTTTTATTGATGTCTCATAGTTTTTTTTAAACTGACTCAGGGATTTATAGAGGATCCATTTGAAGACTTCATTACAGCTAGATTAGAAAATGTTGGCTGGGCATTAACATTAAACTGAATATAATCTTGTAAAGGACAGGAGAATGTACACTGCCTGGCCAGAAAAAGGTCACACATGCTATTTTTTTTTTTTATTGGACAGCCTTAAGCGTTGATTGTGACACACATTCGATGTGGCTTCATTTTGATAAGTTTATACAAAGTCACTATAATTATTTCCATCCAGAGTTGTATTTATTTTTCGCCAAGATCTTGTAGTGATGATGGGAGAGTCGGACCCCTGTGTAAAGTCTTCTCCAACACATCCCAAAGATTCTCAATGGGGTTAAGGTCTGGACTCAGTGGTGGCCAATCCATGTGTGACAATGATATCTCAGGCTCCCTCAACTACTGTTTCATAATTTGAGACCAATGAACCCTGACATTGTCATCTTGAAATATGTTCATGCTATCAAGGAAAACTCTTTTCCAGCACATCCCAAAGATTCTCAATGAAGTTAACTTCTGGACTCTGTGGTGGGCAATCCATGTGTGACAATGATGTCTCATGTTCCCTGAACCGCTCTTTCACTCTTTGATGTGCCATCAGGGAAAAAATATCCATTGATGAAAAAGCCTGGTCACTCAGTATAGCCAGATAGGCAGCTTGTAGTGATCAAATAGTCGGGTGCATAAACATATAAATACCCAAATATTTTGGATCAAAGAAATAGATGAACAGAAACAGTCTGACAGAGTAATAATCAAAATAAAATATCCTGACCTCAGATGACAAAGGTTCCATAAGGACCCACTCTATCTACTCAGCATATCCAAACTATATATGCACCTATGTACCTCTCTTCATGACTCTGATCTTTTCTAGCCACTGTAGGCTCTGAAATCATATAGACTTTAGTGCCATTTACTAACACTGAAAGGATTTCTGATTGGCTGGTCTAATTATTATTATTATTAATTACCCCTTTGATGTTAATTAACTAAACAGGTTTTGAGAAAATTCCCTACAGCTGTTCCTTTGTGTACAATCAACACCCTGAAAACAGGATGGTCAGCTGGTCAATAAACTTACACCATAAAACAATAGTTAGCATAGGTATGTTAAATAACATCCGCCAAAAGAATTTCCAGCAGTACATGAGCATACACCCTAAATATACCCCTAATATATCTACTTCAATCATAATTTACAACACAGCTGACCTCATTTTTTGGGGACATAACATTGCTGAACCTAGACCTGGCCAAGTGAAGCAAACCCAGATCAAAATCCAAGCGGTGACTTTTTCTTTCGCAAGGCAGTGTATATTCTGCTGCTTTCTTAGACCTTTGGGAAATTATGTCTGTTTCCGATTAATGTCCTGAGTTCAACATTGTTATAGATAAATCCATGATTAGTGAATCCTTTGGTATTTAACTTAATCTACAAAAAAGGTCAATAATGATGAGGATGACCCAAAACATCCATACCACCATGTGCCACTCCACCAATAAACAGTAGGTGAACACCTAATGGCCTATTCATTCCCTATACCAGTGTTCTAACAATATATTGATAGATTTCCAATAATCTATAGATTACCCCTTCACATTCCTAGCGGTAGATTAATGCTACCTTGCACAAATGCCCCTGCTAAGGATACCTCAATCAATCACATCCCTTTGAGGGCTTCTAGCTATTGCTTTTCACTAGCTGCCCATCCATCTGTCACTGAGAACCTTCCCCCC
>NW_017308606.1:92786-93007 GCF_000935625.1 Nanorana parkeri | reverse complement strand
ATGTCACTGCAGATTTGTAGATATTTATCACTGTAATGGATCATAATAATAAAAATAAATTAATTACAAAATGTTTTTAAAAAAATGCATATCCTGTATTTTTGTTAACTTATCAGCCTGTAGAAGAAATTTTTTAATTATACTGTCTTTTATATACTTAAAAAAATTAAAAATGATTTGGATAGGCAAATAAGTCAAGTTAACCTCATGCACATCAACAC
>NW_017308606.1:89134-92615 GCF_000935625.1 Nanorana parkeri | reverse complement strand
TATAAATATAATATAAATTTATTTTTTTCCCCTCTGCATTGCAAATAAATGTTATAATTCATTAGAATGGAGTCAGCTGAGGAAAAGAGAATCCAGTAAAATTGCTAATTTTTGTTGCAGCTTTTTTAACCCATGGACAATCATGCAATGACTTAAATCAAATTATTGTGACCAGATCCTGAATATAAGGTACCACACCCCTAATATATCGAATCAACATGGATAAAGCAAGGATTCCTTATTAAATAAAGGTTAAAACTGTAACCAACATATAAAACAAATCTCACATATTTCTTAAACTAAAGTATCATTCAGAGTCATTTCATGTTGACTGCAGGTTCAGAACTACCGGGAACTTCGCCGAACCAACCAGATAGGCAGGGAATGATAAAAGATTTGCAAATGGATGGGAGGGAAACCTTTCCCACACTTTATTACCAGTTTTAACCTTTTGTATGATAAAGAATCCTTGTTTTATCATGTTGTAATTGCTTGATTTTTGTCACTTGGTACCTTAAAAGCCCCGCTCTTTCTTTTCCATGTTGAATCATGCAATGACTGTCTGGATTTATGATGTGTGTGATTCTCAGACAACAGAACAAATCGGAATGTATATGTTTATGTTAATTAAAAACTTGTGATAATCCAAAATAAAAAAAATATTTCTGAACATCCTGAATTAACAAATCAATTTGCTTACTTTTGTTTTGTGTGTACAATATTATCACAGATATCCAATTAATTTCACTTTTGTTTGTTGATTGTGCTTCGACCATTTAAATACATATTAATACCTGAGGATAGGAACATTATTATTATTATTATTCAGGGTTTATATAGTGTCAACAGTTTGTGCACCACCTTTAAAAAATATGGGGAGACAGTACAGTTGCTATACAGGATGGTTAGGAGGTTCCTGCTCAGGAGAGCTGACAACCAAAAGAAATAACATGGAGCCTTAAGGACAGTCATCATATCTTTTATTTCAATACAAAGTCTACAAATGGGTCTGAATGAAAGAGTTACGCCAAATGATGTGAAATGTCTCTGAGTATATGTAGAACTTTTGAAGCTCAGCATATCTAGAATACAATATACACTCCCAGTAACTCTTAGTGGGACTTATTTTGAAGATAATTTCTGTTCTGTAAAGGTAATTCTCCCCAGTGAGACTCATATGGCAAAAAACCTAATGGGGTTCTAACCACTTTTTTTTCTTAAATAAATAAATTCATAAATAATTTGTTTTTATAAATACTTTAAGGACGTGCCGTAGTAGGAGATAGCTAGAGAGATTGGAGGAGAAAGATGAATATGTTGGCCGCTCACCTGTTGGTATTAAGGTTCAGCCCCTTTTTTTAGACAATGTGGCTTTATCCGATCACAAAGCTATGTTCATGAATATTACTTTTTTAAACACTGGGGGACATTCTGGCCAAACCAGAACGGTGTTTCTGGGGAATAGGGTGGGTGGAGGAGATGCCTGGTATCTTTATTTTGTCAAGTTTTGTAAGAGAAGATGGTGGTGGCATTCATATTTTGGATGAGCGAGGAAGTCCTCAGAAGTATGCTAGTGAGTACACATTGGGGAAACCTCTCTTCACTTTCCATCCCAGAGCTGCAAAAGAAAGTGAGAAAAGGCGGTGTCCCAATGGAAAGATCATTTTACTGTAATGGCCACTTCTCTGCCCTGTGACCTCTATGATCACATTGATCCCGGATGAACCCCCACATGTTACAGGCAGGAGGGTGCATGGAGTAACCAGGATGCAGCCCGCCTGTATAAGGTAAAGAAGAACACAGAGCATGTGCTACTCACTTGTATTATGAGTTTAATGTAAAAAAAAAGCATAAACAGAACAGTATCACAACATTCAAATGATTACTTTCAATACAGTGGCACCACAGCCCACAAGGAAAAGCGCACTATTTTCTATAAGAAGTGTTACCATAGCTAAAAGATGGAATGCAGAGATACTGAATTCAGAATTAACATAACTTAACTGAATAAGGATATCATGAATAAAGTATGATGAACCTGTATTAGGCAAATGAGAGCACAGAACATGAGTTGCTCACTTGCATTCTGAGTCTAATGTGAGCCTGATGGTATCACTCTCCTGTGGTCACACTCTAAACATTAAAGCTCTCCCTAGCTGCAACCTACTAATAACATTGCTGGGAGGGCTATTCATTTACCTGCTACATACACATCATAAAGTGCCTGAATGTACCCCCCAGTGTCAGTCCCCAGCTTAACAACAAATACAAGCACTGAGAGGTTCCTATACATACCTGCAGCAGGTTTTGCCCACCAAGGGTACTTTACAGTGAACTTGTGCTTTGTTCATGCATGGCAAAGCAATACATAGGATCCCTTTAATGGCAGTTCCAGAAACAGACACCCCCCTTCCCCTACAAAGTGCAAAATCCCCTGCAAAGTGAACAGACTATTTTACTTTAGTAAATCAACCCCCAAGTATTTATTGACAGTCAAAACATCATGAACAAAACTTAAACAAGTTAAAGCATAGAATTTATTGAGGGGTAAAGTATACGCAGAGATTGTTTAATATCTACTTTCATAACCGTATTTTATATCTTCTGGATTCTTATCGGTCTTCAGGAAGTGCCGACTTCAACGGAATCAACAATATTTTCTGTATAAAAGTTTAATAATCATCCATTAAGGGTCTGGTTTCTTTTCTTAGATATTTGGTTTTGTCACAGTAGCATATGTAACAGTCAGCTCATGCTGGAAAAATAAAGTCACAAAACTGGATTATTCTTATAGGATCATTTTATATTCTCTCTCCAAAATGAAGAAAGCTAGGAAGGCTGATTATATTGTTTGAGATTTCAATTCAGTGCACAGGAAGTTACAAAGACACTGGATTTCTGGGAGGGATCAAGAGGTATTTTTCTGTACTTGCAAAAATATGCTTGGCTTGCAAAAAGAAAACTAATTGAGCCACCACATCTACGGGCACCACATTTATGTTCTTGGGTTTAGATATTCTGTAAGTGTAAAGTCAGCTAAAGCAAGGTAATGTTTGCTTCAAACTAGGGATGCGCCGATATCGGTGCTTCCGCTGGCATGGAGCCGGCTTTCCGGTCAATCAGGAAGCCGGGAGGTGGGTCATTACTCGCTGCCCCGCTTCCTGATCGCACGGGAAGCTGGCTCCATGTTTCCCTACAGCACTGCCGGTCATGAGGAAATCTTGCTCGGCCTGGAAGTTCCGGTATTGGGGAAGGTCCATCCAATTATATAAATAAAACCAATATCATTTTTAATTCATCTGCATGGTTGGAGGTCTGCAGTAGACACATGCTCACTTCATCTCACACTTTGGAAAATCAATGGTATCATTTAATTGTTTTAGGTGTTAAAAAAACCTCAGCTATAGAATATATATTATATATATATACACACACACACACACACACACACACATACATAATACATAGGGGAAGAGAGAGA
>NW_017308606.1:78698-89044 GCF_000935625.1 Nanorana parkeri | reverse complement strand
AGAGAGAGGGGGGAGTGAGAGAGGGGGGGAGAGTGAGAGAGGGGAGAGAGAGAGGGGGAGACGGGAGAGAGAGGGGGAAATAGAGAGGGGGGAGAGAGGAGAGGAGAGAGAGAGGGGGGGAGAGAGAGAACATTTTCATAAATGGTAATATGTTTAATACTTACGTGTTCCATTTCTGGACCTATAGGGGGAATATAAAAACAAATAACCAGTAATTATTATATTGAAGAACTACACAACGCTTTTTCATATTCGTGTTGCCTAATATGGTGTTATTAGAGAACTCTAATTTAGATGGATAATCACAGCTGAGTTCCATTCCTGATTAATCTTTTGATATAAAATACATAAGGTCTGTTCAGTCTTCTTCATTAGTGTAAAATAATCCTAATATGATGACAACAAGACCTACATAAATCATTCGGTATAAGTCAGTTAACTCCGTTATAAATGTAGCACATAAATGTCCCGTCTTTTCTGCAGAATTCTGACATTTATAGTTTTTTTAACAAATATACACTTTCACAAAATATGAAAACTAACCTTTGGACAAGTGACTTATATCCAGGTAGGTGTAGCAGACATCTTCTGGGTCAGGGTCTGTGTTATTTACTGAAGGAATAAAAAAAAAAAAGAGAATTTCATAATTTCTTGAATAGAAGAAGAAATGACAATAGCATCAAATGAATCCCTCCTTGGCCAGAGAGCACATACACTTCAAACTGTAAATTTTTACATGACTTAAAGAGAGAACAAAGCTGGTGGATCTCCATGGTAGTCTACAATTTTTTGCCGCTCGGTCCAAACGATCCAACGGCTATACAGCCCGCGAATCACTTGTACTTAAACAGCCATCACTGGCTGTTTACCATGGTACCAAGAATACAACTGCAACAGCTATGTTCTTGGTTTAACCACTTGAAGGTGCAGACGTTTAAAAACATCCACCTGCTTGAAGTGGATAAAATGAATCTCTGATTTACAATGATTTTTGCTAATTTTTCATTTTTACCATTTACAGGTATAAAGACCTCATATAGGTTAAAGATCACCCGGATATACATTTGTCTTACTGTCTCTTATTCAAAATATCCATGTCATAGAAGAAAATAAGTTTTAGGGGACAATTTACAAACACTACAATTTAAATTAGACATTAGAATGTAATTGGTTGTCACGGGTTTGTACATTGACTTTTTCAATAAAAAATACCTTCTTCTTCTTAAATACATCACACACTAGAATTATCTCTATGGGACTCTTTAGTAAATAAGCTTACTTGCAGACATGTGATAGTGACTGAACCTGCAGTTCATTTTAAGATCAGTGTCATCATGGCTGTGTTATAATTACCTGCTGCAGGTACGGCTTGAGTCGGCTCTTCATGAGAAAACCTTTTTCTAGTTTTACATTTCCAAACAAGGACAGCAGAGATGATGATGATGATGATGACCACAAGGCTTCCGATTGCAGCAGCAGTAATGACTCCTATCTTGTTATCTGTTTTGTTATTGTTAGAATCTGTAAGTTAAAAATTAATGAATGTGGTCGGAGAAACAAAATGAAAAAAAACACAAAAAATAATTCACACTTTCATCAACTGCCTCCCAAGAAACCACTTAGATAAGTATAGGTCTTAACTAAGCTATTGATTCACATGGCTGTCTTAGGTCTTGCCTTGCTCACTCTTGTGCTCGAGTGCATTTAATTTCCAGTCCTGAACTCAGAGGCGGCTCTCGGCCGCCTAACTCACTTTTGCAGATGCACCGCACCTGACTCTGGTGAGTCCGTCCCTGGGCAGAGGGGAGCTGCAATTTCCACGCGGGGAGAATGGGGCGCCCGCGGCCTCCGCATAATCCCCTCCCCCCATCTGACACTGCGGGCCTCGCGGGGAGAATGGGGTGCCCGCGGCCTCCGCACAATCCCCGCCCCTCCCACCATCTGACACCGCAGGCCTCGCGGGGAGAATGGGGTGCCAGCATCGCCACCATCTTCGTTCCGTGAGGGATGAGAAAGCCCGGTGCAACGGTGCTATTCACTTGAATGCACCGTCACGCCCCTCTACCCCAAAACAAAGTGAGCTGGCCGAGTTGCGTTCCAGAGGCTGAATGCACTGGAACACACTCTTTATAGTGTGAATGGGCCTTCATTGTTTACATCTGCTGCTAAAAATGTTCTATGTAAAAAAATCCAGCTGCCCAATACCAGTGAGCAGATCCTTCTAAATGCCAGACTGCTGTCACATATAACGCATGCCATGCCACCCCATACTGTGTGATAGGAAAGCAGGATTTAGTGCGTTCTTTACTACTGAACTGTGTGCTTCTTTCTGCCCTCTGCACTCTGTGCGCTCCTTACTTCTGCCCTCTGAGCGTTCCTTACTTCTGCACTCTGTGCACTCCTTACTTCTGCCCTCTGTGCGCTCCTTACTTCTGCCCTCTGTGCGTTCCTTCTGCACTCTGTGCGTTCCTTACTTCTGCACTCTGTGCGTTCCTTACTTCTGCACTCTGCGCGTTCCTTACTTCTGCCCTCTGTGCGTTCCTTACTTCTGCTCTCTGTGCGTTCCTTACTTTTGCCCTCTGCGTGTTCCTCACTTTTGCCCTCTGCGTGTTCCTCACTTTTGCCCCCTGCGCGTTCCTTACTTCTGCCCCCTGCACGTTCCTTACTTCTGCCCCCTGCACGTTCCTTACTTTTGCCCTCTGCGTGTTCCTCACTTTTGCCCCCTGCGCGTTCCTTACTTCTGCCCCCTGCACGTTCCTTACTTTTGCCCTCTGTTGCTTACATCTTACCCCTGCACTCTGTGCGTTGCTTACATCTTACCCCTGCACACTGGCGGAACTACCAGGGGCGTAGCGGTCGCAATTGCGACCGGGCCCTGGCGTTCCACCTGCTGAGGGGGGCCCAGCGAGGAAGAAGAGGGCCCCCCCATGGATCGGCAAGGTGTCCGTACACGGACACCGGTGTCCGTGAATGGTGCTTGCAGGGTCCGCCGCGGCCGTACATTACATGTGAAGTTAGTTGGTACGGTCCCGGCCCTGACCCCCCTGTACAATTGTGGTATTTTGGTACCTTCCTGTTCATGTGCAGGAAGGTTTTTTCTTTTCTGGGGGCGGAGCTTTCTTTTTAGTGGGATGGAGGTGAAGAAGATCAAGGCGGGAGCGGTGGAGGCTGCTGCTGGAGTGTAAAGGTAAGTAAGAAGGCTGGGTCGGGGGGGATAGGACAGCAGCAGATGTGTCTTGCTTGTTTCGGGCGCAGCGTGAAGTATCCAGCTGGCGCAGCAGCCAATGAGTAGGAAGCGGTGTTATCCCCGCCCCCTCATCACACAGAACGCTGCCGAGCTGCTGCTGACACGAAGCAGCTCGGCAGCGGCACCCCGAGATTAGTGTCCTGACTAGCGACTCTCCATCCACATTCTGCCGCGGCCACCCGTCCCGCAATGTGTAGTGACAGCTGTCATCCTCACTACCAACCAGAGCCCCCACTGACCACCAGGGTAAGGTGACCAGTTTTTTTAAAATCCAGGAACATTTTTAAGGGCTCATTCACACAGGAATTGGCCGGCACGTACAGCTTCGTGCTGTGTGCACGGCCGTATCAAGCAGCTTCCGGGAAGGACGGTTGCTGCATGTGATTAGTACACAATTCCCCATTCTTCTCTATGGGACTACGCGACCGTACGCTGCCCTGCACTCACCCGTCCTGTACATCGGTGCAGGTGAGCCTACCCGTATGCTGACAGGATGGATCGTGTCTGCGTCCCAGCAAGGAAACATGCACCCGTATGGACGTGCAGGGCGGGTGAGCGTAGGGGGGTGTACGGCTGCATACACCCATAGAGAAGGACAGGGGGCTGCATACTAACCATACGCAGCACCTGTCCTTCCCGGGAGCTGCCTGATACAGCCCTGCACGCAGCACGGAGCTGTATGTGCCGGCCGATTGCAATGTGAATGAGCCCTACATGTCCCCGGGAACATAAAATACATTTTTTTTGTTTGTTAATACTCACCTGATGCCTGGATCCACCGACAAGCCCAGCCTCCAGTCTCCCACACGGTCAGAAGCTGCATACAGCGTGTGCTGGTTACTACTTAAACCGGCGCGCTGTGTGCAGCTTCTGAGAAGATACGCTATTAGCGTAGCGGGAGCGATGCAAAATGCGCAGCCGCCTTCCCCGCTATGCTAATAGTGTATCTTCTCAGAAGCTGCACACAGCGCGCCGGTTTAAGTAGTAACCAGCACACGCTGTATGCAGTTTCTGACAGCATGGGAGACGGGAGGCTGGGCTTGTCTGGATCCAGGGATCTACTTAATTTTCTGGCAGTGCCCCTCCCGAGAATAGACTCTGGATCCGCCCCTGTGGTGGGAATTCATGGCTTTCACAATGCTTTGCAGTGGACATAAAACTATTTATATCAGTCTTTGGATAAGTGGAGTTATTGTATCCACCACAGTGATACACAGTAATATAAAACCCAGTGAGGTCAGGGTTGTCCCAACTCATTTACCCGACCTGAGTATTTGGAATGGGAGTGGTAAACTGAGACACTGGAGAAAACATACCCAAGCATAAAAACTTCAAGGGCCCAGTGTCCAGAGTGAGAAGGTCAGGACCCCAGTGCTGCATGGAAAGGCTGGTAAAAAGTCTAGTTGTACAAGTCAGAACTAAATCATTTATTTTTAAATATATTTTAGGGGTCTATTCACAAAGCTGCAGAAGGATCTAGCCTGATACAGTGTGGGCAAATCTAAAGTAGATTGAACAGAGATTGCATGGCAGATTATAAGGTGTATGGTGATCTTTAATGATAGCGGAAAAGTTTATTGGTGTCAGTGGTAACATATTGGGGGGGATTTATCAAAACTGGAGCAGATTTGCATGGCAACCAATCAGCTTTTATCTCTCATTTTCAAATCTCAACTGAGCAAACAGAAGAGACATGCTGATTGGTTGCCATTGGCAACCGCTCCGGATTCTGTCTGCTCCAGTTTGATAAATTCGCCCCACTGTAAGTGAGAAGTAGAAATTGCTAATCTCTGGACAATCCCTAGGCTTCTATGAACTATTGAGGGCTTGTTCACACCAATTGCATTACGTTACAGAACACACCACAATCACTCACAAAACTTCCCCCTTCATTCTGGGGCAGGAGGGCGCGTGGCGCTGCATTGAAGTCAATAGAACCGTAACCACGCCCATCCACCCGCAGTGCGATTGGACACGTGGCAAAACATTGCCTGCGTTCCGTTCCACTGCAAACGCCAAAAAAATTAAGAGCATGGAGCATTTTTTGCATTTGCAGTGGAACAGAACGCAGGCAATGTTTTGCCACGTGTCCAATCGCACTGCGGGCAGGGGGAGTGTGGCTGCGGTTACATTGACTTCAATGCACCACCACGCTTCCTCCTTCCAGGGGGAAGTTTGAGAGAAATTGTGGTGCGTTCTGGAACGCAATGCGATTGGTGTGAACAAGCCCTGAGGGAGAAAAGTATCCACATACTGACCATCACTGTCTGCCTCCATTCCTCTCTACCTAGGTCACATTTCCCATACAACAAAACACACTGCTCTGTCTGAACCCACTCCATGTAATTCATACATGGAGCAAACTCAGCACTGTGTTCACCCCCTGTCGATCCACTTACCTCACAGGTGACCTCTCTGTACCGCGCTCCCTCCAAGTCCAAGTGTCCCTGTGTGCAGAGCGGAGCAGCCATCTGTCATAGAGTCCCTCCGGTGACTAGAACTCCTGCCGCCTCCTCCCATCACGCGTCATTTCCTCTGATCACAGACCTCAGTGCAGCATCATCGATTCTGTGGCCGGCTAACAGCTCTTCACTGCTGGGCTCTCCCCTCACGTCTGCTTCTGTGCCCGGCTCCCCCCTCCCCTCCACAAGCAGGCTCCGTACATTAAACGGAGCTTTTACAAACATGCTGTCAGGGGCCGCTCTCAAGGAAAGTGCCGCTCTAGGCAAACGCCTTGTTTGCCTCGTGGTAAATACGCCCCTGCACGGAGCCGTGTCAGAATAGAAAAAAAAGCCAAATAAAAACGTTTTTGCTCATTGGAATGCATTGCTAGATTCCTACTGGCTATTTCAATTTGCAATAGCCAATAGTAAACTAGCATTGTACCCACCCTCTGCTGCAGTTCTCCACCGGGCTTATCAGCAGAGGGTGGGTACAATGCTAGTTTACTATTGGCTATTGCAAATCGAAATAGCCAATAGGAATCTAGCAATGCATTTTTTTCTATAAAGAAGAAAAAACAGTCTTTCTCTCCTGGGCGGCCGGGAGCGGGAGGCTCCCAGAGCGCCCGGGAGATTTTCTTTTACGGCAACAGAGCCGCCGGCCAATAGAAAACTATTGGTCTTCGACATATGCTGAGACAAAGTGACAGCTGAAGCGGAGCAAACGTTCGTCCCGCAAACGACAGCTGGACAGACCCTGCTATGATCTCATGGCAGGCTCTTCCCAGTTGTAATGACAGATCAGCGTCTCCAAATGACCTAGGGGCGCTGATCTGTCATTAAACAATAACAACTGGGCGGAGCCGGCCATGACTTTACGGCCAGCTCCACCCAGTTGTTATTCATTCTAGCAGGTGCTGGCCAATAGGAAACAGTTGGGTGGAGCTAGCTGTCACTGTCAATTGTTTGTCTTTTTTTATTATTGTTATTTTTTCTAAATATTATTATTTTTTTTAAATTTTACTATTTGTTTACATATTTAAAATATGTTTTCAACCATCTTTTTTTTTTTTACTTTTTTCACTATTTTTCTGTTCTGCTCGGTACCTCTGAAGGACCGAGCAGAACAGGCATCTTTCAGAATAGACCGAACAGCAGTGAGAAGCTTGCCGGAGGTTCGGCTTAGCCGATCCAGATGTTGGATCGGCTGAGTCAAACTCCTTCTGCACTTCGGGTCAGCCGAACATGCTGAGCATGTTCGGCTGACCCGAAGCCATGCGAAGCAAGCAGATGTTCGGCTGATGTTAGCCAATGTACGTCTGAAATTAGCCGTACCAGCCTGAAGTGAATAGCTGGACAGTGTTCGGCTCACTTCACTTGGGGTCGGTTATTCACTCGGCTGCCCTGGCAGCTTAGTGAATAGACCCCTTAGGTTTTTGGTCAGGTTGTGTAGTGTTGTAGGTGACAGCGGATGGAACCACCGTGGGTGGCAGGGAACTCCAACAAACCAGAGAGTTTGTTGGATGCCAAAATGTTGCTGACTGGTGACTGCTCTGTAGAGAGCAATGATTCAAGAAATCGGTGGCATAGGTGAATATTAAAGGCCATTTCCAGAATAAAGTTGACCTTTCTTCCACACCTTCCTCTAACCCCCCCTCTACCTAATCACTGGCTTTAAAAAAAACTTTTTACTCACCTAAAGCCATGGTCACATGATGCTGCAGTCCATAGCCCTTCTGTTTAGTTCTAGCAGGGTCCCTCTATGGGAGTGCAGTGATGTGGACACTCCTTACTAGATGTTCCGCGGTGGGGGCACTCTTGGGGACTGGCCAGGGAGGGACCATCTGCAAAACTGTGTTAGTGGTCCCCCCACCTAACAGAGAGGGACCTAGGTGGTGAATATAATTTGATACATCAGGTAAGAAAAAAACAAAGTCTTGCACAATGAATTGGGGGAGGGTGGGAGCGGGATCATATTTTTACCAGAGTGGGTCTCAAAGTCTCTTCTTTTGCAGGGGACTTTTTGGATTTTTTTATCTTTTGCAGTCATTTTGAAGAGCATTTTTTTGTGGTAGATTGCACTGTTCCCCCTCAGAGGTCCCCCATCATGCATTGTTTGCTTCTTTTATAAACTTACAATTTTTATATGTCTTCAGGCCAGTCACATATTGCGCAGGGTCCAATTCATCTCCTTTCTGGCACTGGGTGGGTGCATGACACATTGCCCTCACAGGATGTCCTCAGTATTCCTGGCAGAATAACAATGGGAGTCATTCAACCTTGAAGGCTGGGGACATCTAGTTGCAGAATGTCATTACAGTGGGGGACAGTGTCAGAGAGGAGGTGTGTACTGCTGCATGATTTTTGAGATTTTGCTATGACTGGGGGCAGCATAAAAAAAGTTGTCATGACTCGGACTTTAATTTACCTTTCACAGAGATACTGAACACATCTGAGTACTCTTGTACAGTTGATTGGTCTTGATCATAACGATATATTTGTTTAGTACATTTGTAGAGTCCAGACTGATTCCTGTCTATGTTATGAATATGGAGCTCGGGGTCAGTGTCTGATGATTTTATCTCCTTATCATCCTTGTAGAATTTTGTGTTTATTGCAATAAAATCTTTTACATGATGACATCTCAGAGTCAGGGGGTCTCCTTCATATATGGCAGAGGGGGGTCTCTGCAGGATGACATAACCTGAAATGTGAAAACAAAAATGTCATTTAGGTTGTTATATTCTCACTCAGCAATCTGCAATGATGGAGATGAGATGCTGGACTCACTTTGTGTAACATTTAGAAAGACAGGGTCACTGAGATCTCCGGCATTGGTCCGGCACTGGTAATCTCCGCTGTCCCTCACTATTGAGGAGCTAATGATTAGAAGGCTCTGTTGATCTCCAGGTATTGTTTGGTTGTCTTTGTACCAGGTATAGGTCTGGGGCTTCTCTGGTACAGTAGACGGCACATTACATGTTAGAGTCACATTGTCATAGTATAATATATTCCCCCAGTTGGGTGTGAAGGTCACCACAGTTTTGAGGGCACCTTGTATTGAAGAAAAGAGTTCATATAGAAACACATATTAGCATAATATATATTAGCACAACGTGCAGCAAACAACAATAGGGTAGACACATTTTGTGTGAGCCTCCTCCTTTTTATGTTCTCATGTTGAATATTTCACAATTAACTCTTTAGTCCTGTTTGGTATAAAACAACTTTTAGTGTCAATAACCAAAGAGTGTATTTGCAAATCAGTAAAAGTAAGTATAGTAAGAAAGGTGGGCTGAAGGCCACCAGATCTTTTTGAAAATCCAAAGGTGGTGGAGTCATAACAACATCATAAGGGGGCATATTTTGATCTTCTCCCCAACTCAGACAATGTGCTAAAGAAGTCTATGTACTGCGGAAGATCCATTCTTTTCCTCTATAGAAATGGCAATGTTTGCAGTCCTGGGCACAGACATTTTACATGTTGGTTAGTCTCTGCTTGCAACCATGGAAACTACTTCCCTTAATCTTTTTGCTGCCAGAGCTGTTTTTACATTTTTTGGTACATAAGTTAAAATGCACATTTTAGTTCTGAACATTAGTTATAACCCTCAAAACATTATGGGGGATTTCACAACACTGCCGTAGGCAGCCGAGTGAATAAACGACCCGAAGTGAAGTGAGCCGAACGCTGTTTCAGGCTTGTAAGGGTAATTTCAGCCATACACTGACTAAAATCAGCCGTACATCGGCTTGCTGCGGCTGGGTTTGGGTCGGCTGAACATTCTTAGCATGTTCGGCCGACCCGAAGTGCAGAAGGAGTTCGACTCAGCCGATCCAACATCTGGATCGGCTGAGCCGAACCTCCGGCAGGCTACTTGCTGCTGTTCGGCCTATTCTCATAGATGCCGAACAGCAGTGAGTGAATAGCCGAATGTCGCCGAGCGGCATTCGGCTCGGCTATTCTGCTCGGTACCTTCTGTGGTACCGAGCAGAATAGAAAAACAGTTCAAAAAAGTATTTTTAAAAAAAAGAAAACGATTGGGCAGAGCTAGCAGTGACAGCTAGCTCCGCCCAACTGTTTTCTATTGGACCAGCTGTCATTACAATGAGAACTTGTCGGAGCCGGCGGTGGTATCAAAGCCGGCTCTGCTGAGTTCTCATGGTACTGACAGATCAGGTTCCCCTGGTTACAAAGTAACCAGGGGACGCTGAACTGTCAGTACCATAAGAGCTCAGCAAAGTCGGCTTTCATATCACCTCCGGCTCTGCTAAGCTCTCATTGTAATGCAGGGGGGGAGAGAGCACCCCCTGATATGAAGGCAGATAGCAGAGGAAGCAATAGCTTCTTTGCTATCTGCAAGTTTCTTTTTTTTTTTGTATTCTGACAGCTGCTGCCGTCAAAATAAAATAAAAAAAATCAGCATAGGAATGCATAGCTAGATTCCTATTGGCTATTTTAATTTGCAATATCCAATAGCAAGCTAGCTATTGCACCCGCCCTCTGCTGCTGTCAATCACTAGAAGAGGACCTGATGAGAACTTCAGGTCCCCTCTGCTGATTGACAGCAGCAGTGGGCGGGTGCAATAGCTAGTTTGCTATTGGCTATTGCAAAGTGAAATAGCCAATAGGAATGTAGCTATGCATTCCTATGCTG
>NW_017308606.1:77809-78581 GCF_000935625.1 Nanorana parkeri | reverse complement strand
GCAGGCTACTTGCTGCTGTTCGGCCTATTCTCATAGATGCCGAACAGCAGTGAGTGAATAGCCGAATGTCGCCGAGCGGCATTCGGCTCGGCTATTCTGCTCGGTACCTTCTGTGGTACCGAGCAGAATAGAAAAACAGTTCAAAAAAGTATTTTTAAAAAAAAGAAAACGATTGGGCAGAGCTAGCAGTGACAGCTAGCTCCGCCCAACTGTTTTCTATTGGACCAGCTGTCATTACAATGAGAACTTGTCGGAGCCGGCGGTGGTATCAAAGCCGGCTCTGCTGAGTTCTCATGGTACTGACAGATCAGGTTCCCCTGGTTACAAAGTAACCAGGGGACGCTGAACTGTCAGTACCATAAGAGCTCAGCAAAGTCGGCTTTCATATCACCTCCGGCTCTGCTAAGCTCTCATTGTAATGCAGGGGGGGAGAGAGCACCCCCTGATATGAAGGCAGATAGCAGAGGAAGCAATAGCTTCTTTGCTATCTGCAAGTTTCTTTTTTTTTTTGTATTCTGACAGCTGCTGCCGTCAAAATAAAATAAAAAAAATCAGCATAGGAATGCATAGCTAGATTCCTATTGGCTATTTTAATTTGCAATATCCAATAGCAAGCTAGCTATTGCACCCGCCCTCTGCTGCTGTCAATCACTAGAAGAGGACCTGATGAGAACTTCAGGTCCCCTCTGCTGATTGACAGCAGCAGTGGGCGGGTGCAATAGCTAGTTTGCTATTGGCTATTGCAAAGTGAAATAGCCAATAGGAATGTAGC
>NW_017308606.1:71863-76937 GCF_000935625.1 Nanorana parkeri | reverse complement strand
TCGAGCCAAGGCATATGCCTTCGGCTTGACTGAGCCGCTCGGCTAACTTCGGGAGCTGTACGGGCTATAGTGAATAGCCCGTACAGCAGCCCTTCGGTTCTACTGAACCGAAGCAGTCCTGTGGCCGAAGCTAGCTGAAGGATCAGCCGAAGCTATGACTAGATCCCTCGGCAGCTTTGTGAATAACCCCCTATATATTTCCTGGAAGCAGAGGCCTGGAGAGAAAATTGGTGGCAAATGCTATTTGAGCCTTTATTTCTTGTTTTTGACTGGTGATAGGCGTGTCTGCATTAAGTGCCTATCGTTGGAATGCTTCACCTATTCCACCGCCGAAAAACTGGGCGAGATTACGTTAAAATGTGTGACCACGTCACTGGTCACACATTCTAACGTAGTCTCAAACTTTGATAGAACAGAGGCCTGTCTGTAATCATTTAATCAGAGAAATAGATTATAATAGGGAACATTACAGTGTAATATTCCCCATTATAATCCACTTGTCTAATTACATGAAAAAGCAGTACACAACCGTTGCCCCCCCCTCCCCCCGCACGCGTTGGACTCACCCAGCCAGAGGATCGCAGCAGCCAGGGAGTTTCTAATTGATGTGTGCACTGTAGGGGGCGGGGCTGCTGACACACACACGCCTCCTTTGACTCACCTCCCCTCCTGCCGCCTGTTACTATAGACGCGGCTGGGAGGGGAGGTGAGTCAGAGGACCCGCCCCCTCACTGAGAAGCCCGTCGGCAGTACGGGGCCCCGGTGTTCGAAAACCGGGACGGTGCACTGCCCCATATTGCAGGACCGGACCGCACTGAGGCTGTGGGGGTGCCCAGGACTGGGCCACCCAGAGCCTATAGGCACTGGCTGCACCGGCGGTAATTCCGCCACTCCCTATAGACCTAAATGCAGAGACACAAGCAACAGGAAGGTTTCAGAAAATTTAGAGCTATAGCCCTCAGGGATGGATCAGTATAAACTGAATAGTGGCTCCGCTGTTTGCTGATAGCATCAGCAGTCCTAATGGACTATTTAATGGAGTGTGTCGCTTCAACCCCCGATTCTGCACATTGACGCCACAAACCAAGGAGATGTTGGAGATCCTCTGGAACATAGAATCTGCCTGTCCGGAAGTCAAATAACCTCTACCGACTCTTCCCATCATAATTGGCCAACCACACCAACAGGACAAACTTTGTGCGTCTAGCACTTTTCTTCTACTTCATGTTATTTGGAGGACAGTATATTGTCTAGAGGTCCTCCAAAGGGCCAAATGCAACCATCAATAATGGTCTTCTATTGACTTCAATGCAATTCAAAAATAAAATTTTAAAAAATTCAAACAAATTTGAACTCTGGAAAGACTTGAACTTGAACTCTTGGCACTATGGGCACCTCCAACAAGCATTTTTGAGATAGATTTATATAAACATTTGAGGGTCTATTTATATAAACGTTCGCCC
Source organism: Nanorana parkeri (assembly GCF_000935625.1). Classification (NCBI taxonomy): domain Eukaryota; kingdom Metazoa; phylum Chordata; class Amphibia; order Anura; family Dicroglossidae; genus Nanorana; species Nanorana parkeri. The sequence goes on along the minus strand of NW_017308606.1, from coordinate 75,474 downwards.
AGTCATATTGTGGGCAAATTTTGTACGCACTGCATTCCCAACAATAGATGGAGATGAGGACGTTTCTATGCTCCTTGGCTTTATCTCATCAAGGAATGCCATGCGAACAGCATTTGCCCAGCATATGGCTGGGTGGAAGATTTATAAATAGAAGTTATTATACTATATAGTATTATAACTATAATGTTATAATAAGGTATTAAAAAATCTTTTAACTCACAATTGTTATTATTTATATTATTAGTGTAAATTATGGCAAATCTCTATCATCAGCTCTGTACTCACCAGATTTTCCCACGTTCAATGCTAAAAAAAAAGCCAAAATGCACTTTTTAGAAAATATTATGTACAGTGCATGTCATTAAAACATTTCTAATGTATTTCAAGTGTTTTTCATTTGTTTTTAGTTGGAAATTAAACTGCTGCTCTCTGTGTGGCACCGAGGTGACAAGTAGACATGGAAAAACTAGAGCTGTAGTTTGTTGGGGTGAACCAACAAGACCTTATGGTACCACATCCAGTGTGTAGCCACCAATCCCTTATATTCAGACACATAATCCCTCTTATCAAAAAGCCTCATTAGATTAGACATGTTCATTTACTGAAGTAGAATAAATGGAGGATCGACACCAGGCAGCTTGTCAGGGTACCCTGCGCGGGTGTCCTCACACTGCATGCAGGAACCCCCACGGGAGGACCAAATGCGTGACCACACTAGATAAGGTTTATGAGCACACGGTTTATTGAACACAGCAAAAACAAGTATCCACAAGCAAATAAGATTAACCATCTAAATGCAAACACAAGCACATACAAAAAGGTAACATCAAGTAACCAAACCAGGAGCAAACAGCAGAATACACACACAGGGTATAACAGGGCAGGTAAACCTGGGGAGCAGGTCACCAGGACTCAGGAAATAGAAACAATACTGAGCCAAGTCCACACTGCAGGGAGGGATTAAATACCCTCCCAGGTAGCACCAGGTGGTGACTAATCGCCGACAGCTGGGAGACACCCGCAGGTGAGCACTGGAATTGCAGGCTCCAGCACCACCCAGTGGTGGTCTGGTACCTGACAGTTCCTGGCTGCCTGGAGACACCTGCAGGTGAGTGCAGGAACTGCAGGACCTGGTTCCAGCACCACCTGGAGGTGCTCTGGTCCCTGACACAGCTCTTCAAGAAATAGGTTTTATATCTGCCGGCCGTGAACATACAGCACCTCAGGCATGTTCAAATAATATGGGCTCGCAGGCCCCTTTTTAGTGGGTTTTCAAAATAATTAAATATGTTACCTTGAGTTATCTCCAAAATCAGATAACAATGACATCTGTATTTCATATTTAAATTGTACCAAGATCATTAAATGGCACTTATTATTCTGGATAGACTCCCTAATTTCAAGGTTAGGAGACAGCTGTGTTGGAATTGAACCTACTGTTCATTAACCTAAGGTCCCTCATATCATGTCCAGAGGACACCTGCTCATTAAACCAAGGTCAGAAAAAGTTTCTAAGACTTTGGCTCTAGACACCTGCTACCTCAACCCATGTTGTACCTGAGCTTTAGTAGACCTTGATCTACAAAATCAAATGTTGTACATGTTGTTTAGAATATAACAATATATATGTATGTATATGTACACATATATATATAGATATATATACCGTATTTTTCGCTCCATAAGACGCACTTTTTTCCCCCCAAAAAGAGGGGGAAAATGTGCCTGCGTCTTATGGAGCGAATCCCGACGCCCGAGACATGCAGTTTCGGGCGCCAGGCGAGTAGTAGGAGCCACTGCTCGTTTAATACGAGTGATCTAATGAGATCACTCGTATTAAAGCCGAGCAGCGTTGATAATAAGTATATATGTATATATTGACTATAACTGTAATATATAACTGTAATATATTGAGTATATATATATATACACACACACACCACACACTTTGATAATAATCTATAGATATTGATTACACAAATATACTATGGGGGGATTTATCATAGCAATTGCAAGTGTTTGAACTTGCACCAGATTTATGATGTCAGCCATCCCACCATCACCACCTTTATGAAACTTTTTCAATTAGCATCCGGACCTTTTACTCCCTTTTATGCAGTTCCAATTAATCAGCCATCAGCCTCTGAACTATGTAGCCACCAGATCCTTCTTTACAAAACCAGACACCATCGTTCAGCTCCCTCCTGGTGTGATCAGACCCCTGACCCCTCAGGAGCTGTATAAGGTGAGATATGGAGGTACAAGGCTAGTATCTACTGGGAGAGAGGATATAAACTAAAACAATATATTTTAGTTTATATATTTAATGACATCAGACATGTGGCACCAGGCAGTAGACCCCGGACATGCACCCCGGTACCCAACCTGAGCATCTCCTCAGCTGTTTCATTGCATTTTTCTCCCTCCACATGACAGTCAGCTGCCTTCATCATTGTCTTCAGCAATCAAACCAAAATGTTTATCAAAATCACATTTGTGGTTCTGATTCTTCTATATAAATGGGAACCTTCCAGTCTGTATGACAAGACCACGAACAGAGCTTGCAATCAATACTTAATAAACATTCCGTGCTTCATTGTCTTTTGGAGCTCTTTTATGTGACGTGTAATCCGCCAGCACTAAGAGCCGATCACACTAAACAATTGTAACCCAACATAACAAGACAACTTATCCAACAGACATCGTCCTCAGTGAATATTATGTAAGAAGAAGAAGAAGGGTCATCATACTTCCTCCACACCAAATACAAATACAATGTATTCTCGCTATGTCATAGTAATGAGTTGTTTTGTGTTTGACCCCCAACTCAGAGGAAAGACCCTGAGATGATACTCAGAGAATATAAGAAATAAAAACCTTCTACTTACACAGGAACACGATGATGAGGAAGACAGACATGGTATCTGGCGGGACCTGTATGATGTGACTGTCCCTCTGTAAAGCAGAAGTTATTACCATCGTCTAATTTCCTGAGTTTTAGAAATAGATATAAATGTCACACATGTTAAAACCAATGTCATCAGAATATAAAAAGAGGAATAATTTGTGCTACCCCATCAGATCTCAATTTACTGTAACCAGCTCTGCTAAGAGTGCCTTATCTAATATAAAAGTCTAGACACAACTCATATTACATTTTAGGGGTGACACTGCTTGGCTTGTACCCGGGGCTGCTGGTTTAGCTAGAACACAATGCTGGGAACACTTGCTTGGAGTCCAGTGTTAGTTACTGTATATGGTCAGTTTGGCAAGGCATGGCTTCCATTGGGACCAAGCGTTGTCCCCCTAGGACAGGATGTGTGTTACTGGCAGGCAGGGCCGTCCCTATATGTAGTCAGACTGAGGCGGTGACCTTGGGCGGCATTCCATTGGTTGCAGCCGGTTGGTGTTGGTGGGCGTGGCTTGAAACCACAGTGTCCGAGATTGCTAAGAGCTCTGTGCAGCTTCCTGCCCAACTCATAGATGTCCACAGTTGCCACGAGTTGAGCAGGATGCTCTGGCTTGCACCCCGGTGAGTTACTGCCAACCAGTGATGCCAATGAACTGAGGGGGAGGGGGATGCTGAACAGAGCCGCTGACAGCATGGTCCA
>NW_017308606.1:68034-71646 GCF_000935625.1 Nanorana parkeri | reverse complement strand
ATATATGTGATGCACTGGCTAGCAGTATTGTAGACAGTGTGTATGTGTTACCTAGGTTTCTCATCTACATACATTGAAGGGATTTGGGAACCCTGGGGAGTCCTGCTCTGGGTCCTGGAAGTTGAGGGCTTTGTAGAGTTTTGACTGGTTAAAGCTTCCATTCCTATGTCCACACCTTACCTGGTAGCCAGACCTCAATAATAGTCTCTGATGGTCACAGTACTCTATGTATGTGAGCTGAGTTGATGGAGAAGATAATGGATCTCTGTCTCATATTCTGTGCTATGTGAGAGCCTGTTGCTGTGCGAAAAGGCTGACTGCTGACAGAACACTATAAAGGTACATGTGCTAGTTGTTTTGGGGAACCCATTGGGGGCACCCTGTTAGTAAGGAACTGACATGAGTTTAGATAGTAGCTAAGACAAGACAATGTTTTGTTTGTTCTATTATGTGTACTTGCTGGACAAATCCCTCCTGCAGTGAGTGAGCTGTGCTTATTTGCTGCCAGGCTAACAAAGAGTGCCGAACAAACATTGCTTGGACCGTTCGCAAGTGTCCCGCTCTTGTTCATACTTACCGACCGCTGTCAGTACCTGTTCAGTCTCTCCTCCTATATACTCTATATACTCTATATACTGTATATATATTATTGTGTTTTTAATCTCATTCTATTTCTCTCAATATAAACACTTTATTTCCTTCCTGTTATATCCTCCTGAATGTGTGAGCGCAGTGACCATTTCTGTTTCGTCTACGGCTCACTGTGTTTGTGTCAGTATTAGTTTTATTTCACGAGGCCAGTGTGCTGTTTGGTATATTTTTGTGGCCACCATGTTTGCAACTCGTTCGTTTAATCTAGTTTTTTTTTTAGATATCTGACTAAAATGAATCCCTATTTCGAGCTGTAGTTCCTTTTTATCTACTAAGACATTGTCAGGAAACCAAGCTTGGCCCTTGTGCTCGGAATCCTGCATAGGCACCTGCACATGCGCATGTGCGTGGGCATAATCTGGCTCACAAAATTGTGCACCGCCGGGCTCCTCTGCGCAGGCATGTGAACATTGGCGCGTGTCTCACGGCATGCACGCTGACATGCGCATTCACATGTGTTCTGGATTTTTACACTAAATGGGCTATTTAAGGCTGTGACGTCCTAGCCTCCAGTGCTGACTGATCTTCAGCTGTTTCCTGTACCTGTATCCTAAACCCAGCATCCTGACTCTGATCTTCTGGTGTTTGCCCCCCGGCTTGGCTCACTATTTTGCTGCTCTTCTGAATTCCCTCGATCTCGGCTTGTTTCTGACCATGCTCCCGCCTTCTGCTCTGTACTTCGCTCCCCGCAAGTTGCTGATCCAGCCTGTCCCTGACTACGTCTTGTCTACTGTCCTGGTACCTCGCTGCTCGACTGTTACAGATCTGCCTTGTCTTGGACTTTGTATCTACCGGCACTCGTGCCTCTCCTGTCCTTGTGCACTTGTTCCACCTCCAGGGGTTCTTGGACTTGAGCTGCAAGTGAGGCCTTCCTCATCAACTCAGACTCCTCCAAGGTACTTAGTTCTGACAGACATTTTCTCTTTTTTGAGGTTGTGGATTTGGGGTTCTTGGGGTTTTCATGAGCTGTAAGCCATAATCATCACAATTATGACAAATCACGGCTTGAACTATCTTGCTTTGCATGTAATGAGTCTATCTCATATATTAGTTTCACCTTTTAAGTTGCATTAGTGAAATAAATTAACTTTTGCACGATATTCTAATTATTCGAGTTTCAGCTGTATATTATTGTCTTTTTAATCTCATTCTTTTTCTCTCAATAAAAACACTTTATTTACTTCCTGTTATATCCTCCTGAATGTGTGAGCGCAGTGACCATTTCTGTTTCGTCTACGGCTCACTGTGTTTGTGTCAGTATTAGTTTTATTTCACGAGCCCAGTGTGATGTTTGGTATATTTTTGTGGTCACCATGTTTGGAACTCGTTCGTTTAATCTAGTTTTTTTTAGATATCTGACTAAAATGAATACTTATTTGGAGCTGTAGTTCCTTTTTATCTACTAAGACATTGTCAGGAAACCAAGCTCGGCCCTTGTGCTCGGAATCCTGCATAGGCACCTGCGCATGTGCGTGGGCATAGTTAGTCTCACAAAAATGTGCACTGCCGGGCTCCTCTGCGCAGGCATGTGCACATTGGCGCACGCCTCACGGCATGTACGCACGGACGTGCGCATTCGCGTGTTGCTGATTTTTACACTAAATGGGCTATTTAAGGCTGTGACATTCTAGCCTCCAGTGTTGACTGGTCTTCAGCTGTTCCCTGTACCTGTATCCTGAACCCAGAATCCTGACTCTGATCTTCTGGTGTTTGCCCCGGCTTGGCTGACTATTCTGCTGCTCTTCTGAATTCCCTCGACCTCGGCTTGTTTCTGACCATGCTCTTGCCTGCCGCTCTGTACTTCGCTGCCCGCATGTTGCTGATGCGGCCTGTCCCTGACTACATCTTGTCTACTGTCCTGGTACCTCGCTGCTCGACTGTTATAGATCTGGCTTGTCTTGGACTTTGCATCTACCGGCACTTGTGCCTCTCCTGTCCTTGTGCACTTGTTCCACATCCCGGGGTTCTGGGACTTCAGCTGCAAGTGAGGCCTTCCTCATCAACTCAGACTCCTCCAAGGTACTTAGTTCTGACAGACATTTTCCATATTCACTTGGGGACTCATTTAAAAAAAGTTCCACATGGCGTATAGCCAGGCAGATGCTGATCGCATGGCACTAGTGCCTCTAGATGGCGCTGGCGAGTATAAGAAGTTCCTATTCTCTTCAATGACATCTAGGGGCACTAATGCTGTATGAATGGCAATCGCCCGACTATACACCAAGCAGAACTTTTATAAATGAACCCCATGAAGCCTTATTGAAGTACAGAGCATCCTCTAGTTGAGCTGACCATACTCTGTATGTATCAGATACATTGAATTCCTGTACAATCCGTCCATCTCTGTAGAATGCAAACTCAAGATTTGGGCCACTTCTGTGAGGATCCAGTCTGGTGGCACATCTCACCGTCATGTGTCCTCCTTCTGTTACCCTGTATTGGATAACTTTTATCTCTTGAGGAGCAAAGCGTGACAATCATTGGTTGGTTTGAAATCTATTCCCTCAGCATGTGATTGTCAGTGGATGAAGAAGTGGAAAGTGTATATGATCATGTAGCAGTGATGGGACTGGAGAGAATAGATGCTGCTTCAGTATTACATCCTCACCTTATATCCTGATATAGAGCCCACCACTCCTCTTCCTCACAGTGTCAGTCATTGCCCTCATTTCACAGATATAATACCCAGAAACCTCTGGCTGAGCCCACTGTACCCTGTATGTATCAGAGACACAGTCCAGCTGCTTCCCTAACTAATCAGACCATATTCACCAAGGGCACAACAATACATTCGCAAAGCTTCATATCCCAGCTGATAGGGATGAGCGCAGAGTTATCTTTGAAAAAATCGTTTTTTGCTGCAAAGTTATTAATTTTCTTAACTTTCAATTTTGCTCACTGAGCTGCTTCATCGAAATTTGCTTGAAATGTATTTACAGGGTTTTTTGTTTTTTTTTTGGG
>NW_017308606.1:65275-67811 GCF_000935625.1 Nanorana parkeri | reverse complement strand
TTTATGATAGTTTAGATGATTGTTTTTTTTTTGTTTTTTTATTTATGCTTTTTTATTTTCTTGTGCATTTGATCATTATTTCTGCACTTTAAATTGTGTATTTGTTTCACTTACAGGGCTAAGACTGACTTTGTTTGACTGAAACTGTAACTGGATTTGTCTGATAGTGGAGGAAGAGTCACTGATAAATTTTAACTTGAGCTACTGAGCGCTGTAAACAGCAAGCTTTACACAACAGGCAGTAAGAAGACAGGGAGGACATATGAAAATCAGTCTAAAATTTCATCTGCTGGCTAAAAATAAGAATACAAAATATTTATATATAATAACGTATATTTATCTGATCGTAGTTAACAAAATACAATATGAACAAACCCGTTTTATACCTTCTTTAGTTACAAAGCATGAAAACATCTGATCCTGCTCGTGTTTTGGATTTTATCCCTTTTTATAGTTTTTTTTTTTTAATTTTACTTTATTTCCTTCTTGTTAAACTTTCCTAAATGTAACCACTCCTGCTTTGTCCATGGCTGACTATTTTTCGTGTACAAGCTCATTAGTTTCCTCTTTAGTTTCTTTTTTTTAGGATAGAACCAATTGTTTTTTGGGTTTTTTTTTTGCAAATTCTCTTTATTCAGTTTTGGTATAAGCATATAAAACAGGGCCGTACTGGGCTTGTGGTCCGAGCCTTATCAAGTAAGTGACACCCCGCCACCCCCCGCCCCATGGCCTGTGGTGTGCCTTGGCCTTCTCGGGTCAGTATGCCTAAAAGGGGGCATACCCTGAATGTAAATGAAATGAATGAATGCAAGGGGAATGGGTGGGTGGGGACGTTCGTGACCCGCCGACATAATTCCCTGTGAGCCGTGCCGTCTTTAAAGGCACAGGCTCCTCCCACAAATCCAGGCTAGCCTGCGGCCAGCCTTCAACATATCCCCGGCCAAAAAAGAAAAAACACAAATACAAGAAAAAATTAGGCAAACAGCCATTAAAGCACGATAAAAAAGAACAGTAAATCCCCCAATCCCCCAAAACACCCCAAATGCATCCAGGATATTGGTAACAGTGTAGCCCAAAGAGAAGACTATCCAAGCAGAAGGTGCGTACTTCACTGTTTCAAATAGAACATCTCAGCAATAGAAAAAGGAGAAATATACAATCCCAACAGTACAGGAGGTTCAAGGTATCAGCAAAGGAGTCGTCGTAAGGGCAGAGGACAACCAGAAATCACGGACCTTGTTAAACGTATGCGCACAACCTCTGGATTCGTAAGTAGCCTTATAGAACCAATTGCTTTGGAATGTGCACATTTTGTTTTTAAATTCTGTAGTTCCTTTAACTTCTACGAAGACATTTCCCATCTTCACTTGAAGTCTCATTATTGTCTGCAGTTTCTTAGAAGTTCTTCCTCTTCTCTACCACTTGTTGTGGAAGTAAATAAAACACACAGCAGCGGCTAATACAAATCCAGAGAGCACCAGTCGTGTTATATTCTGCGCTGTGTAACCTGAGGAGAGAACCAGTGATGGATGTTACGTCATTTTAGAGACAATTTTGGAAATTAGCAGAAGGTGCGTACTTCACTGTTTCAAATAGAACATCTCAGCAATAGAAAAAGGAGAAATATACAATCCCAACAGTACAGGAGGTTCAAGGTATCAGCAAAGGAGTCGTCGTAAGGGCAGAGGACAACCAGAAATCACGGACCTTGTTAAACGTATGCGCACAACCTCTGGATTCGTAAGTAGCCTTATAGAACCAATTGCTTTGGAATGTGCACATTTTGTTTTTAAATTCTGTAGTTCCTTTAACTTCTACGAAGACATTTCCCATCTTCACTTGAAGTCTCATTATTGTCTGCAGTTTCTTAGAAGTTCTTCCTCTTCTCTACCACTTGTTGTGGAAGTAAATAAAACACACAGCAGCGGCTAATACAAATCCAGAGAGCACCAGTCGTGTTATATTCTGCGCTGTGTAACCTGAGGAGAGAACCAGTGATGGATGTTACGTCATTTTAGAGACAATTTTGGAAATATTACAAATTCTGAATGTAAATGAAGGTCCTGGATTAGTTTATTCCTCATAGGACAGTAGTAATGATACAGTTTCATATTCCAATCTGGAGTGTATCACTTGCAGGGCCGGTGCTAGGATTTTTGCCTACACAGGCAAAGGTGTATTTTTGCGCCCCCCCCGAACCCCCTTCCCGACCCCTGTAGCGCTGGGCCTGCTCCCTATCAGCATGTAAGCTGCATTTAGTAAAATAAGAAAAAGAAGGCTTTGTAAATAAAAAAAAAGTGTGCTTGTGGGTCAAATGGTATTTGTGTGATTGTGGTTTTTTTTGTGTATTTTACGTTTTTGGCTGCTGTCCCCTTCCGCTCTTCCTCAATTCCCCCTCCTGCGTACACCATCCTCTTTTTTGTTCCTTTCAGCTTTGTTGTTTTGATTTGGTTTTGGGGCTCTGCGTAGTTTTTAATAGCCAATAGTAAACTAGCATTGTACCCGCCCTCTGCTGCAGTTCTCCATCAGGTCCATT
>NW_017308606.1:60943-65109 GCF_000935625.1 Nanorana parkeri | reverse complement strand
CAGAGGGCGGGTGCAATGCTATGGACCTGATGGAGAACTGCAGCAGAGGGCGGGTACAATGCTAGTTTACTATTGGCTATTGCAAATTGAAATAGCCAATAGTAATGTAGCCAATGTATATCAATGGGAAATATTTTGTATTTCGCTATTCTGACATCGCTCCGTGTCAGAATAAAGAAAAAGAAAGACACAGCAGTGTTTCTCTCCTGGGCGGCCGGGAGCAGGACACTGGGGCGCCAGGGAGAGTTAGCTGTTTGGAAATCAGTGTTACTGGGTAGCAGGTAACCAGGGACGCTGATCTCTCTGCAAGTGGCCAGAGCCAGCCGTAACATCAAGGCTGGCTCCGCCCAGCTGTCAGAAGCAGGCTGTCGGCCGGCCAATGGCCGGCCGCTCGGCCACCTTCGGCTTTCAGCACGGAATAGCCCGTACAGCACCCCTTCGGTTCTACTGAACCGAAGGGGTCCTGGGGCCGAAGCTAGCCGAAGGATCGGCCGAAGCTACGGCTAGATCCTTCGGCAGCTTTGTGAATAGACCCCTAAGTGTTTGTATGTTCCTGTATGCCCCACTTCTGTATATTATTAGTTAAGTGTTCTTGGTGCCTTTGGATCTCTTCAAGTCAGCAAGTTTGCAATATTTGAGACAAAACAAGTACAATTCAGATGGTTATTCAGTTGTACAAGCTCACTGTGTATGGCTATGGATGGATGCCATATCTGGATGTAGAACCCATCACTCCTCTTCCTCACAGTGTCATTCTTCGTCCTCACTTCACAGGTATAATTCCCAGAATGCTCCGGTCTAACCAACTGCACTCTGTATGTATAAGATACACTGAACTCCTGGACAGTCCGTCCATCTCGGTAGAATGCAAAGTACAGATTTGTTCCGTCTTTGAGTGGATCCAGTCTGGTGTGACATCTCACCGTCATGTTACCACTTTCTAATATACGGGACATGGGAGTCTTTATTTCCGGAGAAGAGAAGAGCTCTAGAAGAGGGAATTATTAGAAATGACCAATGGTGGGAATTCATGGCTTTCACAATGCTTTGCAGTGGACAGAGGACAATTTATATAAGTCTTTGGATAAGTGGAGTTATTGTATCCACCACAGTGATACACAGTAATATGGAACCCAGTGAGGTCAGCATTGTCCCAACTCATTTACCCGACCTGAGTATTTGGAATGGGAGTGGTAGACTGAGACACTGGAGAAAACATACCCAAGCATACAAACTTCAAGGGGCCAGAGTCCAGAGTGAGAAGGTCAGAAGTGCTGCATGGAAAGACTGGTAAAAAGTCTAGTTGTATAAAGTACAAGTCAGAACTAAATCATTTATTTTTTAATACATTTTTGTTTTTTTTGTCAGGTTGTGTTGTGTCGTGGGGGACAGCGGATGGAACCACAGTGGGCGGCAGGGGATTTCCAACAAACCAGAGAGTTTGTCGCATGCGAAAATATAGCTGACTGCTCTGCGGAGAGCAATGATTCAAGAAATAGGTGAAATGTATATTTTGTTTCCTCAGGTAAGAAAAAGCAAAGTCTTGCACAATGAGTTGGGGGAGGGTGGGAGCGGGATCATATTTTTACCAGAGTGGGGCTCAAAGTCTCTTCTTTTGCAGGGGACTTTTTTTATTTTTTTATCTCTGCAGTCATTTTGAAGAGCATTTTTTGTGGTAGATTGCACTGTTCCCCCTCAGAGGTCCCCCAGCATGTATTTTTTGCTTCATTTATAAACTTACAATTTTTATATGTCTTCAGGCCAGTCACATATTGCACAGGGTCCTCTTCATCTCCTTTCTGGCACTGGGTGGGTGCATGACACCGTGCCCTCACAGGATGTCCTCAGTATTCCTGGCAGAATAACAATGGGTGTCATTCACCCTTGAAGGCTGGGGACATCTAGTTGCAGAATGTCATTACAGTGGGGGACAGTGTCAGAGAGGAGGTGTGTACTGCTACCTGATATTTGAGATTTTGCTATGACTGGGGGCAGCATAAAAAAATGTTGTCATGACTCGGACTTTAATTTACCTTTCACAGAGATACTGAACACATCTGAGTTCTCGTGCACAGCTGATCGCTCACTATCATTATGATATATTTGTTTAGTACATTTGTCAAGTCCAGACTGATTCCTGTCTATGTTATGAATATGGAGCTCGGGGTCAGTGTCTGATGATTTTATCTCCTTATCATCCTTGTAGAATTTTGTGTTTATTGCAGTAAAATCATTTACATGATGACATCTTAGAGTCAGGGGGTCTCCTTCATATATGGCAGAGGGGGGTCCCTGCAGGATGACATAATCTGAAATGAAAATAAAAATGCAATTCAGGTTGTTATATTCACACTCAGCAAACCGTAATGATGGAGATGAGATGCTTGACTCACTTTGTGTAACACTGAGATCTCCGGCATTGGTCCGGCACTGGTAATATCCTGTGTCCCTCACTATTGAGGAGCTAAAGATTAGAAGGCTCTGTTGATCTCCAGGTATTGTTAGGTTGTCTTTGTACCAGTGATAGGTCCGAGGTTTCTCTGGCACAGTAGACGGCAAATTACATGTAAGAGTCACATTGTCATAGAAAATTATATTCCCCCAGTTGGGTGTGAAGGTCAGTCCAGTTTGGTGTAAAACAACTTTCAATGTCCAAAAGCAAAGATTGTATTTGCAAATCAGTAAAAGTAAGTATAGTAAGAAAGGTGGGCTGAAGGCCACCAGATCTTTTTGAAAATCCAAAGGTGGTGAAGTCATAACAACATCATAAGGGGACATATTTTGATCTTCTCCGCAACTCAGCCAATGTGCCAATGAAGTCTATGTATTGCAGAATGCTCCATTCCATTTTCTCTATAGAGATGGCCATATTTATAATTCTGGACACAAATATTTCATAAAATGTTATTAAATCTATGTTTGCAATCATAGAAACCACTTCCCTTAATCTATTTGCTGCCAGAATAAATTGTTTTATAGTAGTAAAGAAAAAAGGAAAGTGGGGTTTTTTAGGCACCAAAAGACAATTCCACAAAGCAAAAATCCGTATAAAAAGTTGATTTTAATTGTAATAGTTTTTAAAAGAAAAAAGGTCCATTAAAAATCAGCTAGATAATTAGCTCCCTGTATGCTCACTCCATATAAACCTTACTTAGTACATGATTATAACATACAGGCAAAAGTATATAGGCATTATATAGTGGTTGATATGATATTGTTGTAAACATCAAGAATAAACATCAAAGTAGCAATTCATTAAATACTGTGGTAAATAAAGTTGAAAGGTTTGGAGATGGAGGAGCTCATACGACGTTTCGCGCGCACAAGACATATCTATATAATTTTTTTAAAAAGGAGCATAATAAACAAACATTCATGATTCTCTTCAAAATAATGATAAAACATCAGGTAAGGTTTTCGCCTACCAATTTGCATATGCTGATACATATGTATCTGGGCGGGTCTATCAGAGCCGTGCACCCGCGTGGCCCCCCCTGGGGGTGGTAGGGGTATACAATGATGAGCCAAGTCCCAATACTGAGTCAGGGGTAGGAGGTGGGAGACATAATAACAAGACTAAAAAAGGGATGAATAGAGAGGGCATGATCACAAGCCGCAGTCCAATAGAAATAGAGATCGTGTCTGGTAGATATATAGAGGAATCCTCCTCTAAGTGGTAACACAGTATATATACATAAATAAAGCACAGCGGCTAAAGTAACTTACATGAGATGAGTAGTCCGATCAGTCAGATTCCTGGCCGTACAATACGAAAAGGAAAGAAAAAGAAAAAGAAAGGGCAGTGGCCCGAACATAGATGCCCACCTGCTTGTCTCCAAAGATCTGAGATCTTCCAAATACCCCCACGCCACCCACAACCAGCACCGCCGCCTCCCGGCCGCAGACTGGTGTCGGTGGCTTACGCGGGCGCTATAACGGTATCTGGCGCGATGACGTCAGATGTGTCATCACGCCGTCTGGGTAAACTCCTCCCCGCTGATACGTCCCTATGAGCGAGTTCTGGTGAAAGTAGTAGGGTCTAATTAAGAAATAGGAAAGATGGAAACTTTCAAACTAAGGGAATTAGTTAGGGTGTTAATTCATTGGGTTAATAAGCCAATGAGAGGAGCAATCAGATTTCATAGATAGAAGCCCACCCGGTGACG
>NW_017308606.1:52079-60893 GCF_000935625.1 Nanorana parkeri | reverse complement strand
TTTTATAGAGAGAACCCCCCCCGGTGCCGAGGGGGGGGGGGGGTTATTTCCAGAGGTCTGATACCGGCCAACCCTGTCATAGGTTGGCAGCGCCCTATTGAGTACTCTCTCAGGGGAACCGAGGCTCAAAAAGTCCCCCACACATGTTGGGGACAGCGGAGTGCACAAAAAAAGAGAATGTGCCCGAATGACCCGGACCAGACACATACCAGTCACAGCGCTAGGTAGTATGTCCATAGCAAATGTCAAATAGTATACATATTCAAGAATTAATCCATTACATAAACGCATAATTCAATAGTTAGCTAACTTTGGTTTCAATGGGGTATTAGTAATAATAATAATAATGAATGTATCACATTGGATCTAACTTGATGTTCTAGATCTCTATTTATAGTCCTTCTTGGACTCAGTGTGATGGTGTATAAGACTGTAGGAGATGTTTCAAAGTATCTAGTCATGAAAAACAAGCACGATCGGGTTCCTAGGTCCCAAAGGTAAAATAGAGTAAATAAGGTAAAAAGACCTGATACAACTGAAAAAACATTTCCCGCACCCAAATATATTGTATTATTATTAGCCTAAGGTCCCAATAGGTCTGAAAAAGCATTTCCCACATCTATGTAGGTTAGTCAAGAGTCAATTTAGCGAAGTGTTTTTTCAAAATAATAGGTTTTCCTGGTATGCAGCCTATTGGCCTGAGTAGCCTTTCCCACACTTCTATCGATTAACTTTGCAAGGTGTCTGTCACAAAAAAGTGTGGTTTCATCCTCAAGGTTGCTTCATATATGAATAGTGTCACGTAGTGTTAGTCAGATTTCGAAGTTCGAAATTGCCTTAACATTTGGGTAGATGGAAACTTTATACAGATGTTCAATTTCCAGGTTGGGGGTTGCAGCTGATGGAGATGGGGAGGGGTTTTACAGGAAGGGTTTGAAACTTAAAGTTTCATTTAACCCTGGTGGCTTAGTAGCCCGTAGCCTGTATATCCAACCGGTCTCTCTTTGTAGTATTTTCTATTGGACTGCGGCTTGTGATCATGCCCTCTCTATTCATCCCTTTTTTAGGCTTGTTATTATGTCTCCCACCTCCTACCCCTGACTCAGTATTGGGACTTGGCTCATCATTGTATACCCCTACCACCCCCAGGGGGGGCCACGCGGGTGCACGGTTTAGATAGACCCGCCCAGATACATATGTATCAGCATATGCAAATTGATAGGGGAAAACATTACCTGATGTTTTATCATTATTTTGAAGAGAATCATGAATGTTTGTTTATTATCACACACACACACACTTTTGGCACTATGGGCACCTCCAACAAGCAGTTTTATGATACATTTATATAAACATTTGAGGGTCTATTTATAAATCTTTCACCCAGCCATATGCTGGGTATATGCTGTGTGCACAACATTCCCAACAATAGATGGAGCCAAGGAAGTTTCTATGCTCTGTGGCTTCACCTATTTAAGGAATGCCATGCGAACAGCATTTGCCCAGCGTATGGCTGATTGGAAGATTAATAAATAGCCCCGCAAATATTTATATGAATGTATCACAGAAATCACAGACCCCTTACTTTTAGTTGTGTGCAAATTGTAGCTGACCCGTGCTGTGGTTGAAAAGCCTTCCCCTACTGCAGGCAATGCAAAGAACTGACTAAAACTCCTTCACATAAGTTATTCCAAAAACATTTAACTCACAATTGTTATTATTTATATTATTAGTGTTAATTATGGCAAATCTCCAGCATCAGCTCTGTACTCACCAGATTTTCCCACCTTCAATGCTAAAAAAAAGCCAAAATGCACTTTTTAGAAAGTATTATGTACAGTGCATGTCATTAAAACATTTCTAATGTATTTCACTCGTGTTTTTCATTTGTTATTAGTTGGAAATTAAACTGATGCTCTCTGTGAGCACTGAGGTTACAAGTAGGCATGGAAACACTAAAGCTGTAGTTTGTTGGGGTGAACCAACAAGACCTTATGGTACCACATCCAGTGTGTAGCCACCAATCCCAGTGTGTACCCCATAAGCCTCCTTATTATAAAACCTCCTTTTAGATTGGAAATGTTCATTTACCCATCAGATCCTTCCATGCATCCTTCATAGAGCCCATACGAAGCTACTTTTTCTGCCCTATGTAGCCACCAGCCATCCCACCAGCACCACCTTTATGAAACTCTTTTCAGTTAGCAGCCAGACCTTTTACTCCCCCTTTATGCAGTTCCAATCAATCAGCCATCAGCCTCTGAACTATGTAGCCACCAGATACTCCTTTATAAAACCAGACACACTCGTTCAGCTCCCTCCTTGAATGATCAGACCCCTCAGGAGCTGTATAAGGCGAGAGGTGGCATTACAAAGCTAGTATCTACTGGAAGAGAGGATATAACCTAAACCAATCTATAAATGACATGAGACAAGTGGCACCAGACAGTAGACCCAGGACATGCACCCCGGTACCCAACCCTTAGCATCTCCTCAGCTGTCTCATTACAATTTTTCTCCCTACACATGACAGTCAGCTGCCTTCATCATTGTCTTCAGCAATCAAACCAAAATGTTTATCAAAATCACATTTGTGGTTCTGATTCTTCTATATAAATGGGAACCTTCCAGCCTGTAAGACAAGACCATGAACAGAGCTTACAATCAATACTTAAAGTGACATTAAACCCTCAGATTTTTTAACATAAACCAATACTGTAATGTGCACCTTACTCTAATCCATGGTTGTTTCCCTTCTCTTTGCTGCTCTTCCTTTTAAATCCTTCTCTCTTCTCATGCTTGGGGAGAACTTCCCTTTGCAGCTCAGTACCTCTTCCTGTAGTGCTGGCTCAGGTTACAAACCTATACACAGACACCATGTATCCATTCCAGAGACAAGGCAGTCTGCTGCAAAACAGAAGTTCTGCCCAGTATGAGAACAGATACAGATTTAAAAGGAAGAGCAGCAAAGAGAAGGGAAACAACCATGGATTACAGTAAGGCGCACATTACAGTATTGTTTTATGTTAAAAAACCTGAGGGTTTTAATGTCACTTTAATAAACATTCTGTGCCTAATTGCCTTGTGGAGCTCTTTTATGTGACGTGTAATCCGCCAGCACTAAGAGCCGATCACACTAAACAATTGTAACCCAACATAACAAGACAACTCATCCATCAGACAGCACCCTTAGTGAGTTTTCTGTAAGGAGAAGAAGAAGGGTCATCATGCTTCCTCCACACCAAATACAAATACAATGAGTGCGTTGATACTTAGAGCCTCAAACACGTGTTCTCGTTATGTCATAGTAATGAGTTGTTTTGTGTTTGACCCCCAACTCAGAGGAAAGACCCTGAGATGATACTCAGAGAATATAAGAAATAAAAACCTTCTACTTACACAGGAACACGATGATGAGGAAGGCAGACATGGTAGCTGGCGGGACCTGTATGATGTGACTGTCCCTCTGTGAAGCAGAAGTTATTACCATCGTCTAATTTCCTGAGTTTTATAAATAGATATACATTTTGTACTTGTTAAACAAGTTTAACACTTCTATCACAAAAAAAATGGTTTTAGCTTGTAAAGGCGACCGCAGCTTATAGATGGTAGCGTGCCTCAGTTTATCACTGTGTACGATCATAGTAATAAAAATACATTATTTAAAAAGGTTAAAAAAAACAAAAATAATACATATGGTGTATTTTTTATATGTTTGTCTACTTGTCAGCCTGTCAAAGAAAACAGAATTTTTACTTCTACTATCTTTTATATACTTTTAAAAAAAAAATGATTTAGGTAGGCAAATAAGTCAAGTTAACCCCATGCACATCAACGCAGCTAAATTTGGCCTCGGGAATCTAGGCATTAATGACCTCTGGTCACAAAAGGGTAAAACATGGTAGTAAAATAAATTGAAAACGTCTTTGAAAAAAGTTTTTTGATAAATTGCAGAAAATTATATAAATGTTTTTTTTTTAATTTGTTTCCTCTGGATTGCAAATACATTGTATAACTCATTAGAATGGAATCAGCTGAGGAAAAGACAATCCAGAAAAATTGCTAATTTTTAATGCAGCTTTTTTTTAAAATCCATGGACAATAATGCAATTACCTAAATCAAATTATTGTGACCAAAACCTGAATATAAGGTACCACACCCCTAATATATCGAATCAACAGGGATACAACAAGGATTCTTTATTATACAAAGGTTAAAACTGTAACCAACATATAACAAAACATTTCCCATATTTTTTAAACGTAAGTATCATTCAGAGTCATTTCTTGTTGACTGCAGGTGCAGAACTACCGGAAACTTCACCGAACCAACCAGATAGGCGTGAATGATAAAAGATTTCCAAATGGATTGCAGGGAAACTTTTTCCACACTTCATTACCAGTTTTAACCTTTGTATATTTAAGAATCCTTTTTTTAACATGGTGTAATTGCTTGATTTTGTCACTTGGTACCTAAAAAGCCCCGCTCTTTCTTTTCCATGTTAAATCTTGCAATGGCTGTCTGGATTCCTGATGTGTGTGATTCTCAGACAACAGAACAAATATGAATGTATATGTTTATGTTGATTAAAAACTTGTGATGATCCAAAATAAAAAAAAATATTGCTGAACGTGCCGAATTACCAAATCAATTTGCTTACTTTTGTTTAGTTTTTACAATATTATCACAGATAACCAATCAATTTCACTTTTGTTTGTTGATTGTACTAGGAACATTGTTATTGTTGTTATTATTATTACTATTATTATTATTATTCAGGATTTATATAGTGTCAACATTTTGTGCACCACCTTTAAAAATATGGGGAGACCGTACAATTACTATACAGGACGGTTAGGAGGTTCCTGCTCAGGAGAGGTTACAAACAAAAAAAAGAGCATGGAGCATTATGGACAGTTGTCATACCTTTTATTTCAATACAAAGTCTATAAATGGCTCTGAATGAAGGAGTTACACCAAATGTTGTGAAATGTCTCTGAGTATATGTAGAACATTTAAAGCTCAGCCTATCTAGAATACAATATACACTCCTAGTAAATCTTAGTGAGGACTTCCCTTATTATGAAGAGATTTTCTATTTTGTCTACGGGACCGGACGTAAAGGTAATTCTCCCCAGTGAGACTCATATGGCTAAAAAACCTAATGGGGTTCTAATCACTTTTTAAAATTTAAATATATAAATAAATTAATTAATTAATAAACATATAAATAGATAAATTGGTTTTATAAATACTTTAAGGTCTAGCCATAGGAGGAGATAGCTGGAGAGATTGGAGGAGAAAGATGAATATGTTGACTGCTCACCTGTTGGTATTGAGGTTCTTCAGCCCCTTTTTTTAGACAATGTGGCTTTATCTGACCGCAAAACTATATTAGCGAATATTTATTTTTTTAAACACTGGGGGACATGCTGGCTAAAACAGAATTGTTTGTCTGGGGAATAGAGTAGGAGGAGGGGATGCCTGGTATCGTAATTCTGTCAAGTTTTGTAAGAGAAGGTTTATATTTTGGATGAGTGAGGAAGTCCTCAGATGTATGCTAGCACAGCACAACAAGTTTTAACAGAGGACCACACTGATGACACCAACAAAAAATTTGGAGATTTAAATTCATCAACTTCACCCCATGGCTCCCACTTGTAGGACAAGATATAGCAGCAACAAGATTGGAACAAGGATTCCCAGCTGAGAAACATTTTCTCCTCCCTATCCTACTATTTGTGGGTTGCAGAATCTTCAAAATTTTCCTTTCACCTTCATCAGATATCCTCTCCTCCTCCCCCCTCCGAGACAGTTCTCAGATCTTATCTATCATCACCCATGCTGCCATTATCAGAACCCAATAAAAGCCTTGATTAGCTAACTTGAACAATTGTCCTGGTGTAGTCTGCCCACCTACAGTTTTTGGTGCATCTGTTTATACATTGTATGTTCCAGTTTACATGTTTATGTGCTTAAAATATCCATTGTGCAGTCTTCCAATTGGTACTTCTGTTCCAGTGAGTACTGTCTTGTGTGGCATTTATCGGGAGTGCTGAATAGCCCAAATCTCATGGGAGCTCAGCACAGGATGGTTTCCTCTCGAGATTTGGGCTACCTAGCATTCTCCGAGATCTGTCCAGAAGAAGAATGAGGTCCCCCTTGCCTAGGTTCTGCAGGAGGAAGCTGGGCTAACAGAAGTTTATTTTTTAACTTTTTCCCCGCTCAGGTTTTTGGAATGCTTTCATCCAGCATTTTAGTTAAGGGGGAAGGGTTCACCTTGAATAAGTGTTCACGGTTAGGGGTTCACCTTTAATAACCTTATCACTGAGGTCCAAGGTCCACTTTAAATTCTCTTTAGTGGCGTTGCTTACAGGAAAGCATATTTGGTTAGGTTTTTCATTTGACTTTTTCCTGTTGCTTGATTCATAATACAGATAAGCAAGTTGTTTGAATGACCTGGGTAAGGCAGAATGCAGATAATGGAAATTTTTTGAATTCCTTGACGTGGATCAATCAGATTGTCTTGAAAAAACAATCTCCTAAAAGAAAACGAAAATATACCCTTTGCAAGTTCAATTCTGGGGAAGGCAGAGGGAAGTGTTAAGGTATATCTAAACTTTTTAAGTTTTAGGTTTAGTTTTAAAGGTTAAAACCCCTGTCAGGTTCTTGTTTACTGTCTTGTACACATTGGGGAAACCACTCTTCACTTTCCACCCGAGAGCTGCAAAAGAAAGTGAGAAAAGGCGGTGTCCCAATGGAAAGATAATTTTACTGTAATGGCCACTTCTCTGCTCTGTGACCTCTATGATCACATTGATCCTGGATGAACCCCCACATGTTACAGGCAGGAGGGTGCATGGAGTAACCAGGATGCAGCCCGCCTGTATAAGGTAAAGAAGAACACAGAGCATGTGCTACTCACTTGTATTATGAGTTTAATGTAAAAAAAGCATAAACAGAACAGTATCACAACATTCAGATAATTACTTTCAATACAGTGGCACCACAGGCCACAAGGAAAAGCGCACTTTTTTCTATTAGAGGTGTCACCATTGCTAAAAGATGGAAATGCAGAGACACTGAATTCCGAATTAACATATTGTGAAACTTAACTGAATAAGGATAACATCATTAAGGTATGACTAACCTATATTCGGTAAAGGAGAGCACAGAACATGAGTTGCTCACTTGCATTTTTAATCTAATGTGAGCCTGATGATATTTCTCTCCTGTGGTCACACTCTAAACATCAGAGCTCTCCCTAACTGCAACCTACTAATAACATTGCTGGGAGTTTTATTAATTTACCTGCTACATACGCATCATAAAGTGCCTGAATATACCCCCCAGTCTCAGTCCCCAGCTTAACAAAAAATACAAGCACAGAGAGGTCCCTATATATAACTGCAGCAGGTTTCGTCCACCAAGGGTACTTTATAGTGAACTTGTGCTTTGTTCATGCATGGCAAAGCAATACATAGGTTCCCTTTACTGGCAGTCCCAGAAACAGACACCCCCCATCCCCTACAAAGTGCAAATTCCCTTGCAAAGTGAACAGACTATTTGACTTTAGTAAATCAACCCCCAAGTATTTATTGACAGTCAAAACATCTTCAACAAAACTTAAATGAGTTAAAGCCTAGAATTTATTGAGGGGTAAAGTATACGCAGAGATTGTTCAATATAGACTTTGATAACGGTATTTTATATCTGATGGATTCTTATCGGTCTTCAGGAAGTCCCCAATATCTTCTGTATAAAAGTTTAATAGTCATCCATTAAGGGTCTGGTTTCTGTTCTCAGATATTTGGTTTTGTCACAGTAGCATATGTAACAGTCAGCTCATCCTGTAAAAAAGTCACAAAACTGGATTAGACTTATAGGATCATTTTATATTGTTTCTATCTATCTATCTGTCTATCTATCTATCTATCTATCTATCTATCTATCTATCTATCTATCTATCTATCTATCTATCTATCTATCTATCATCTATATATCTATATAAATGAAGAAAGCTAGGAAGGCTGATTATATTGTTTGAGATTTCAATTCAATTCACAGGAAGTTACAAAGACACTGGATTTCTGGGAGGGATCAACAGGTATTTTTCTGTACTTGCAAAAATATGCTTAGCTTGCAAAAAGTAAACTAATTGAGCCACCACATCTACGGGCACCACATTTATGTTCTTGGGTTTAAATATCCTGTAAGTGTAAAGTGAGCTAAAGCAAAGTAATGTTCGCTTCAAACTAGGGATACCGGTGCTTCCGCTGCATGGAGCCGGCTTCCTGGTTAACCAGGAAGGCGAGAGGTGGGTCATTACTCGCCAGCCCGCTTCCTGATCGCATGGGAAGCTGGCTCCATGTTCACTTGCAGGACCCCATATGGGGTCGCGACCCACACTTTAAGAAGCACTGCCCTACGGCACTGCCAGTCAGAGGAAATAAATGGGTGTTTCGGTATCGGGGGAGGTATCGGAGCACGAGTACTCGGCAGCCATACCGATACTAGTATCAGTATCGGTGCATCCCTACTTCAAACATCCAATCATATAAATAACATAAACATCATTTTTAATTCATCTACACGGTTGGAGGTCTGCAGTAGACACTTTTTAGCTCACACTTTTAGCTTCCTTCATCTCACACTTTGGAAAATCAAGGGTATCATTTAATTGTTTTAGGTGGTAAACAAATCTCAGCTATAGAATATATATATACAGAGAGAGAGAGAGCGAGAGAGAGAGAGAGAGAAAGAAAGAGAGAGAGAGAGAGAGAGAGAGAGAGAGAGAGAGAGAGAGAGAGAGA
>NW_017308606.1:47815-50811 GCF_000935625.1 Nanorana parkeri | reverse complement strand
AGAGAGAGAGAGAGCGAGAGAGAGAGAGAGAGAAAGAAAGAGAGAGAGAGAGAGAGAGAGAGAGAGAGAGAGAGAGAGAGAGAGAGAGAAAGTTTTATAATTTACAAAAATTGTAATATATTTAATACTTACGTGTTTCATTTTTGGACCTATAGGGGGAATATAAAAACAAATAACCAGTAATTATTATATTCAAGAATAACACAACACTTTTTCATATTCTTGTTGCCTAATATGGTGTTATTAGAGAACTCAGAATTCATTTAGATGGATAACAACAGTTGAGTTCTGTTCCTGAATATGCATTTGATCTAAAATCAGTAAGGTCTGTTCAGTCTTCTTCCTTAGTGTAAAATAATCCTAATATGATGACAAGAAGACCTACATAAGTCATTCAGTATAAATGACTTAACTCCGTTATAAATGTAGCACATAAATGTCCCGTCTTTTCTGCAGAGTTTTGACATTTATAGTTTTGTTCTATTTTTTACAAATATACACTTTTACAAAATATGAGAACTGACCTTTGGACAAGTGACTTATATCCAAGTAGGTGTAGCAGACATCTTCTGGGTCACGGTCTGGGTTATTTACTAATGGAATTTTTTTAAAAAAGAGAATTTTTAATTTCCTAAATAGAAGAATAGAAATTTCATAAACAGAAGAAGAAATTACAATGGCATCAAATGTATCCCTCCTTGGCCAGAGAGCATATACACTTCAAACTGTAAATTATTATTTAATACAAATTTTTTTCTGAGGACCACCGAGACTTAAAGAGAGAACTAAGGTGTGGGATTTCCATGGTAGTTTACAATTTTTTAACCACTTGCTGTTCGGAGCAATCTCTGTTTGCACACACATGATACAATCTGAAATAAAACAGCTTAAAACCCCCCAAACAATGATATATTTTCTGAAAGCAGAGGCACTGTAGAATAAAAAAATGCTACTTGCAATTTTTTATGTGGCACGGTATTGGCACAAATGTTTATCAACATAAATATGGTCTTCCCACATTGATCGGAGGGAGATCAGCAGTCTTCTACCCGCTGATCTCTCCTCCGATCACTCGACCCGGATGTGATGTGTATTACATCACTTGCCAGTCCCAGGCCCGCACGGGGGACAGAGGAGCCCGGGGTAGCGGTGGTGGAGGGGGGGTGGGCACACTCCGCCGCTCCGTATAAACAGCTATAATGCCATTGAATCACTTGTACCTGAAAAGCCATCGCCAACTGTTTACAACAGTACCAAGAAGACGGCTGCAGCAGCTATGTTCTTGGAATAACCATGTGAAGAGGCGAACGTTTAAAAACAGCCACCCGCTTGATGTGGTTAACATTTATTTCTGATTTACAATTATTTTTGCTCATTTTTCATTTTTACCATTTACAAGTATAAAGACCTCATATAGGTTAAAGATCACCCGGATATACATTTTTTCTGACTGTCTCTTACTGAAAATATCCATGTCATAGATGAAAAAAAGTTTTAGGGGAGAATTTACGAACAATTCGCAGAGCCATTCACCCTGTGAATCTCTGTTAGCATTCCTTCTGTGCAAAGAAAGCCAAAAACAAATGTTCTAACTCCTTTGTATATTTTCTTTTCAGACCAAATATAACATTTGGAAGATACTGCATTATGGACACCAGGTGAAGCTGAGGAGCAAAGGAAGTAAGCCAATGTCTATGAGAAGATAAATATATATCACTATTGCCTATGGCATTGTCTTATTAAATAAGCCCATTTGTCTTACCTGAACTAAAATTTAAATTAGACATTAGAATGTAATTGGTTGTCACGGGTTAGTACATTGACTTTTCCAATAAAAATACCTTCTTCTTAAATACATCACACTAGAATTATCACTGTGAAACCCTTTAGTAAATAAGGTTACTTGCAGACATGTGATAGTGACTGAACCTGCAGTTCATTTTAAAATCAGTGACTGTGGCCAGAGGCGGCTCTAGACTTTGTGAGGCCTTAGGCGAAACTCAAACAGGAGGCCCCCACTTACGCCCATATTGAAAGACAATGCAAACAATAATTAAAAATGAACTGTATAAATTGCATATTGTAAGACGAGCGTTTAATCCCAGCAGCCAGGAATTTACAGCTTCTAGAGCTAGAATCTTATTTCTGTCTCATATCTAATTCTGCAAACAACTATACGCAAAACCATAACCCTAAGGAAGTAACATGCAGAGGTCAGATTAAGTAACGCACAGAGAGCAGAGGTCAGATGTAAGGAACGCACAGAGTGCTGGCTCCGATGTCAGAAAAAAAAAGAAGACAATAGAGCAGAAAAAGGTTTACTCTGCTCGATCGAGCAGAGTAAACCTTTCCAGGAGAAAGTGTTTCCAGGAGAAAGTGCATGCAGCATTATTGCAGATTGCAGAGGATCGGAATGCATGCACTAATGTGTCACATGTTTGGGTGTCGGAGATCGCACTGTGGGCGGGGGGCGTGGCTACAGTGCCATTGAGTTCAATGCACCACCACGCCCCAAAACAAAGTGAGCCGGCCGGGTTGCGTTCCAGTGCATTCCAGAGGCCGAACGCACTGGAACGCACTCCTCAGAGTGGGACTGGGCCCTTAGGGCTTGTTCACACCAATTACAGCGCGTTCCAAACCGGTAGCTGCTGGAACACACTGCAATCACGCACAAAACTTACCCCTGCGTTCTAGGGTGGGAGGGGGCAGGACGGTGCATTGAAGTCAATGGCACCGCAGCCACATACCCCGGCCGCAGTGCGATCGCGGCACCCCGAATGCATGAAACATTAGTGCCTGCGTTCCGATCCAGTGCAATCTGCACAAAATAGTGCTTGCAGCATTTTTGCAGATCGCACTGGACGGGAACGCATGCACTAATGTGTTACACATTTGGGTGCCGGAGATCACACTGCGGGCGGGGGGCGTGGCTGCGGTGCCATTGACTTCAATGCACCAAAACCCCCCTCCCGCCCTCAAAACCAAGTGACCCGGCC
>NW_017308606.1:46131-47725 GCF_000935625.1 Nanorana parkeri | reverse complement strand
CTTGCAGCATTTTTGCAGATCGCACTGGACGGGAACGCATGCACTAATGTGTCACACGTTTGGGTGCCGGAGATCACACTGCGGGCGGGGGGCGTGGCTGCGGTGCCATTGACTTCAATGCACCAACACCCCCCTCCCGCCCTCAAAACAAAGTGAGCCGGCCGGGTTGCGTTCCAGAGGCCAAACGCACTCCTTATGGTGGGACTGGGCCCTTGGGGTTTGTTCACACCAATTACAGTGCTTTCCAGAGCGGTAGCTCTGCAATCACTCACAAAACTTCTCCCTGCGTTCCGGGGTGGGAGGAGGCGTGGTGGTGCATTGAAGTCAATGGCACTGCAGCCACGTCTTTCCCTCCCGTAGTGTGATCGGACGCATGGCAAAACATTGCCTGCGTTCTGTTCAACTGCAAACGCAAAAAATGCTGCATGCTCTATTTTTTGCTTTTGCAGTGGGACGGAACGCAGGCAATGTTTTGCCATGCGTCTGATCGCACTGGCGCCCGGGGGGGGCACGGAAGCAGTGCCATTGAATTCAATGCACCACCATGCCCCCTCCCGCCCCAGAAAGCACAGGAAAGTTTTGTGAGCTATTGCGGTGCGTTCCAGAAGCTACCGCTCTGGAACGCATTGCAATTTGTGTGAACAAGCCCTTAGACACTGTGAATTTCTTCTTTTTTTTGCTACCCTGTATTTTTTATATAATGTACAAAGGTGCAAAAAGAAAAAAGAAAAACTTCAGAAAAAAAAATAAAAGAAAGGTGCTTCACTGACCTGAACTCCATGCAGGCACTGCTCCTGATCAAGGGGTCAATTCCCGGTGTCCCACCGCCGGTATCTGCATCCTGCTTGCCCTCCTCCGATGTATGTCACCGCTGGCTGCTGCAGGAGCGGAAGCCTCTACATCTTCACGATACATCGGGCTCTCTCCTCTGCAGGAAAAGATGAAGGGAAGTGGCGGAAGTAGTTCCGCCAGTACTCGAGTGATATGCCGCGTCTGAAGTCCCGCCGCGCAGCTTCTACCTCTCTCTTCAGTGACAGATCCAGGAAGGGGGAGGGGGTTTGCGGTGCGGTGGCTGCGGGGAAATTGCCGGCGATCATTCTCCCCGTGAGGAAATGGCTGCTCCCTCCCGGCCCAGGGGCGGACTGACCAGAGGCAGGTTAGTTGAAGCTGCAGAGGCGAGCTAGGCGGCCGCGAGGCCCTCGTGAGCGCAAGGCCTAAGGCGACCGCCTAACTCGCCTAATTAGAGAGCCGCCTCTGACTGTGGCTGTGTTATAATTACCTGCTGCAGGTACGGCTTGAGTCGGCTCTTCATGAGAAAACCTTTTTCTAGTTTTACATTTCCAAACAAGGACAGCAGAGATGATGATGATGATGATGACCACAAGGCTTCCGATTGCAGCAGCAGTAATGACTCCTATCTTGTTATCTGTTTTGTTATTGTTAGAATCTGTAAGTTAAAAATTAATGAATGTGGTCGGAGAAACAAAATGAAAAAAGCACAACAAATAATTCACTTTCATCAACTGCCTCCCAAGAAACCACTTAGATAAGTGTAGGTCTTAACTAAGCTATTGATTCACATGGCTGTCTTAGG
>NW_017308606.1:25698-45034 GCF_000935625.1 Nanorana parkeri | reverse complement strand
CGAGTGATATGCCGCGTCTGAAGTCCCGCCGCGCAGCTTCTACCTCTCTCTTCAGTGACAGATCCAGGAAGGGGGAGGGGGTTTGCGGTGCGGTGGCTGCGGGGAAATTGCCGGCGATCATTCTCCCCGTGAGGAAATGGCTGCTCCCTCCCGGCCCAGGGGCGGACTGACCAGAGGCAGGTTAGTTGAAGCTGCAGAGGCGAGCTAGGCGGCCGCGAGGCCCTCGTGAGCGCAAGGCCTAAGGCGACCGCCTAACTCGCCTAATTAGAGAGCTGTTATAATTACCTGCTGCAGGTACGGCTTGAGTCGGCTCTTCATGAGAAAACCTTTTTCTAGTTTTACATTTCCAAACAAGGACAGCAGAGATGATGATGATGATGATGACCACAAGGCTCCCGATTGCAGCAGCAGTAATGACTCCTATCTTGTTATCTGTTTTGTTATTGTTAGAATCTGTAAGTTAAAAATTAATGAATGTGGTCGGAGAAACAAAATGAAAAAAGCACAACAAATAATTCACTTTCATCAACTGCCTCCCAAGAAACCACTTAGATAAGTGTAGGTCTTAACTAAGCTATTGATTCACATGGCTGTCTTAGGTCTTGCCTTGCTCACTCTTGTGCTCGAGTGCATTTAATTTCCAGTCCTGAACTGGTTGAATGTTGGCCATGACACACTGGGAGTGAACCATATTCTTTAAAGGGCAAAGTCAAGCAAAAAATGATATTAACAATAGGCCTCAATATGTTCACAGTCTTCATATCACAATTATTTTAATTAATACCATCATCAAGAAATAGGTGGTGGCATAGGCGAATATTAAAGGCCATTTCCAGAATAAAGTTGACCTTTCTTCCACACCTTCCTCTAACCCCCCCTCTACCTAATCACTGGCTTTAAAAAAAACTTTTTACTCACCTAAAGCCATGGTCACATGATGCTGCAGTCCATAGCCCTTCTGTTTAGTTCTAGCAGGGTCCCTCTATGGGAGTGCAGTGATGTGGACACTCCCTACTAACTGTTCAGTAGTGGGGGCACTCTTGGGGACTGGCCAGCGAGGGACCATCTGAAAAACTGTGTTTGTGGTCCCCACACTGAACAGAGAGGGACCTAGGTGGTGGACTTAGATGAATATAATTTGTTACATCAGGTAAGAAAAAAACGAAGTCTTGCACAATGAATTCATCTCCTTTCTGGCACTGGGTGGGTGCATGACACCGTGCCCTCACAGGATGTCCTCAGTATTCCTGGCAGAATAACAATGGGAGTCATTCAACCTTGAAGGCTGGGGACATCTAGTTGCAGAATGTCATTACAGTGGGGGACAGTGTCAGAGAGGAGGTGTGTACTGCTGCCTGATTTTTGAAATGTTGCTATGACTTGGGGCAGCATAAAAAAAGTTGTCATGACTCGGACTTTAATTTACCTTTCATAGAGATACTGAACACATGTACAGCTGATCGGTCTTTATCATTACGATATATTTGTTTAGTACATTTGTAGAGTCCAGACTGATTCCTGTCTATGTTATGAATATGGAGCTCGGGGTCAGTGTCTGATGATTTTATCTCCTTATCATCCTTGTAGAATTTTGTGTTTATTGCAATAAAATCTTTTACATGCTGACATCTCAGTGTCAGGGGCTCTCCTTCATATATGGGAGAGGGGGGTCTCTGCAGGATGACATAATCTGAAATGTGAAAACAAAAATGTAATTCAGGTTGTTATATTCTCACTCAGCAATCTGTAATGATGGAGATGAGATGCTTGACTCACTTTGTGTAACATTTAGAAAGACGGGGTCATTGAGATCTCCGGCATTAATCCGGCACTGGTAGTTTCCTGTGTCCTCCACTCTTAAAGGTGTTATTTTAATGCTCTTTTTATCTCTATATATGTTTTGGGTGTCTTTGTACCAGGAATAGGTCCGTGGTTTCTCTGGTACGGTAGACGGCACATTACATGTTAGAGTCACATTCTCATTGTACAGTATATTCCCCCAGTTGGGTGTGAAGGTCACCACAGGTTTGATGGCTCCTCCTATAGAAGAAAAGAGTTCATATAGAAACACATAAATAGCACAACGTGTAGCAAACCAGAAAAAGGCAGACACATTATGTGTGACCCTCCCCCTTTTTATGTTCTCATAATGAATATTTCACAATGAACCCTTCAGTCCTGTTTGGTATAAAACAACTTTTAGTGTCAATAACCAAAGAGTGTATTTGCAAATCAGTAAAAGTAAGTATAGTAAGAAAGGTGGGCTGAAGGCCACCGGATCTTTTGGAAAATCCAAAGGTGGTGGAGTCATAACAACACCATAAGGGGACATATTCTAATTATCTCCCCAACTCAGCCAATGTGCCAATGAAGTCTATTTACTGCAAAAGACCCGTTCCCCTTTCTCTATAGAAACGGCCATGTTTGTAATCCTGGGCAGAGAGATTTCATAACATAATGCTCAGTCTCTGTATGCAATCATGGAAATTACTTCCCTTTTTGCTGCCAGAGCTGTTTTTGCATTTTTTTGGCAAGCATTAAAAATGAGCATTTTAGGCCTAAAGATTAGTGAGACCCTCCTAAAAATTATATATTTTCAGGAAGCAGAGGCACTGGAGAACAAAATGGTGGCAGATGCAATTTGGACCTTTTTTCTTGTTTTTGATCATTGATAGGCGTGTCTGCATTAAGTGCCAACAGACCTAAATGCGGAGACACAGGAAGGTTTCTGGAAATTTAGAGCTAAAGCCCTCAGGGATGGATAGGTGTAACCTGAATAGTGGCACCATTGTTTGCTGATAGCATTAGCAGTTCAAAAAATCCATAAGGCTATCACTTCTGCTGGTCTAAGGAGACCTAATAGTTTTTTTTTTATTTCTAAATAACCCCCAGAGCTTCCCATATCTTTTGGGTGTCCAACTGCAGGATTGAAAATTGAAACGCCATACTCCATTTAATAGTCCGAATACATATTTCTTCGATATAGGGTTAAGGGAGGAGTATATAAATAGCCAACGCATTTCAGGGGCTCATGCAAATACCTTCTTCATCAGGGCTTACTAAGGGAGAAAATGTATCAAGATTGCAATTGCCTGAAGTTCGATACATAGACATAGAATTAGGGATGCACCGATACCAAGTACCGTACTCGGTACAAGTACAAGTACAGATACTTTTCCAGCTCCAAGACTAGACTAGAGAAAAATTCAAAAGTTAAGAGGCAGCTGTCATTTGTAAGGAGCACACTGAGCTCCTGGGATTTGTACATCTCTGTTTTATTGTATGATTTTGTTTTTATAAATATATATAAGGGATGCACAGATACCAGTTTTGTGAGTACAAGTACTGATACTTGCCCAAGTACTTACAAGTACGAGTACTGATACATTTTTGTTTATTGTCAGGTGACAGTTTTTCTAAAATAATATCAACTAATGATTTCAGGACAGTGGTGGAGCGCCAGAGCCAGGTCCCAGCTGCAACCACTGCAACCCTGGCAGTTCTCATGAAAATGCCAAGTATCGGCACTGGGACTCGAAAAGTATCGGTGCATCCCTAGTTGAAAAGCCTTCTCCTACTGCAGGCAATGCAAAGCAATGACTAAAACCCCTTCACATAAGTTATTCCAAAAACTTTTAACTCACAATTGTTATTATTTATAGTATTAGTGTGAATGATGGCAAATCTCCAGCATCAGCTCTGTACTCACCAGATTTTCCCAAGGTCAATGCTAAAAAAAAGCCAAAATGCACTTTTTAGAAAATATTATGTACGTGCATCGTCATTAAAATATTTCTAATGTATTTAAATCGTGTTTTTCATTTGTTATTAATTGGAAATCAAACTGATGCTCTCTGTGAGCACTGAGGTGACAAGTAGGCATGGAAACACTAAAGCTGTAGTTTGGAGGGGTGAACCAACCAGACCTTATGGTACCACTTCCAGTGTGTAGCCAGCAATCATCCTTATATTCACCCATAAGCCTCCTTTTTAAAAAGCCTCCTTATTAGATTAGACATGTTCATTTACCCATCAGATCCTTCCATGCATCCTTCATAGATCCCATACGAAACTACTTTTTATGCCCTATGTAGCCACCATACTCAGGAACACGATGATGAGGAAGACAGACATGGTAGCTGGCGGGACCTGTATGATGTGACTGTCCCTCTGTAAAGCAGAAGTTATTACCATTGTTTAATTTCCTGAGTTTTATAAATAGACATACATTTTGCAACAGTTAAAACCAATGTCATCAGAATATAAAAAGAGGAATAATTTGAGCTACCCAATCAGATCTAAATTTACTGTAGCCAGCTCTGCTAAGAGTTCCTTATCTGATAAAAAAAGTCTAGACACAACTCATGTTACGTTTTAGGGGAGACACTGCTTGGCTTGTTTCCCGGGGCTGCTGGTCTATCTAGAACACAATGCTGGGGACACTTGCTTGGAGTCTAGTGTTAGTTATATGGTTAGTTTGGCAAGGTATGGCTTCCATACCTTGTGTTATTGGCAGGCAGGGCCTTTCCTATATTGAGTCACCTCAGGAGGCATCTCATTGGTTGCAACTGAGTGGTGTTGGGGGGTGGCGGGGGGGGGGGGGGACAGCCACAGCGTCCCATGTTGCTAAGAGCTCTGTACGGCTTCCTGCCCAGCTCATGGATGTTACCAATTGCCAGGCAACAAAGCATGAAAACATCTGATCCCGCTCATATTTTGGATTTTATCTTTATTATAGTTTTTTTTAGTAATTTTACTTTATTTCCTTCCTGTTAAACTTTCCTAAGAAGTGTGACCACTCCTGCTTTGTCCATGGTTGACTATTTTTGGTGTACAAGCTCATTAGTTCCCTCTTTAGTTTATTTTTTTAGGATAGAACCAATTGATTTTTTTTTTTGTCAAATTCTCTTTATTCAGTTTTGGTATAAGCATATAAAACAGGACCATACTGGGCATACCCCCGGCCAAAAAAGAGAAAACACAAATACAACAAAAAATGAGGTAAATAGAACCTAACAACCATTAAAACACAGTAAGTCACAGACAGTAAATCTCCCAAAACACCCCAAATGCATCCAGGATATTGGTTACAGTGTAGCCCAAAGAGAAGACTATCCAAGCAGAAGGTGCGTACTTCACTGTTTCAGATAGAACATCTCAGCAATAGAAAAAGGAGATATATACAATCCCAACAGTACAGGAGGCTCAAGGTATTGGCAACAGAGTCATCGTAAGGTGAGAGGACAACCAGAATTCCCGGACCTTGTTAAATTTATGCGCACAACCTCTGGATTCTTAAGTTGCCTTATAGAACCAATTGCTTTGGAATGTGCACATTTTGTTTTAAATTCTGTAGTTCCTTTAACTTCTACAAAGACATTTCCCATCTTCACTTGAAGTCTCATTAATGTCTGAAGTTCTTCCTCTTCTC
This sequence comes from Nanorana parkeri, assembly GCF_000935625.1. NCBI lineage: Eukaryota > Metazoa > Chordata > Amphibia > Anura > Dicroglossidae > Nanorana > Nanorana parkeri. Next base: position 39,603 of record NW_017308606.1, on the reverse strand, counting down.
TACCACTTGTTGTGGAAGTAGATAAAACACACAGCAGCGGCTAATACAAATCCAGAGAGCACCAGTCGTGTTATATTCTGCGCTGTATAACCTGGGAAGAGAACCAGTGATGGATGTTACGTCATTTTAGAGACAATTTTGGAAATATTACAAATTCTGAATGTAAATGAAGGTCCTGGATTAGTTTCTTCCTCATAGGACAGTAGTGATGATACAGTTTTATATTCCAGTAATCAGCCAGAAGGAGGAGAGGTGACATAGGGAGCTACAAAACTGAACTGGTAGTGTATACAAAAAACTGGGGTTGTTTTACTCCTGGAGATCCACGCTCTATTGATTACCCTTTAAAGGTGGTCTGTCTACCGCATCCGTAACCAAAAAGTGGCATAAAACAAAAACAGGGCAGACCGCCTTCAGAGAGGAGACGGTCTAGGGGTTAACTAAAGATGGGGACAAACTCGGTTTGTAAATATCAAACAATAAACTATATTTAGTGTATCACCAAACACCACCAAATAACAGACAATATAAATATAAAATGTAAATATACATGATCACTGACTTAGAGTCCATTTCATTTTGGGTGGTGGTTAATTGGCCCGGGTTGGGAAAGCACCTTTAGATCGAAACTTTAAGGAGGGTTCTATCTTGGATATCGATATCAACTGCTTCAGGTGGAAGGTAATTTACAAATGTAGGTCGACTGTATGTAATTTATCTGGTATACTCTGTATCGAGTTAATTCTTTATGTATCGTTTCTGCCTTTGTTCAATTAAGACTTCCGTGCTGAATTGTAGTCCCACTAGGTGGTTACTTTAGTTGAAGTAAAGTGAAGCTTAGTTGAAGTTAAAAGTATAGGGAATATATGTACTCAATCTACCCCCACGAAGGGTGCGATTTTGATACTATATTACTGCAGAAGGAGAAAATGTGGGTATATCGTCTAAACACTATGGTACCATCAGGTCTAAATAATGAATTTAACCTCAACGTTTTTCTGTGAACCCTCCTGTAAAAGTAAAAAACTATAAAACTGCAAATATCCCAGAAATGCAATAAAACAAACTAATCAACATGATATATTAGAATTGAAAAGGTTTTTTATTTTATGTTTCTTAAAAAGTTAAAATAACTTGACACACTGATGACAGGTCTTTGAATTTCCAAAAGATATCAGACCAACTAATCAAAGTAAGGTCTGATTATCTGATAATCGACAGGTGAGGATCTAGGTTAAATAGATTCTACACCCGGAAGCCTGCACGTCCTGACGAAGCCCCTGGGGGAGGGGCGAAACGCGTAGACGCCGCATGTATAGATTGGTGCCACTCTTGGACTCCCTAGGAGACACTGTGGATTTCCCTACTCCTTGTATACACCCTCGGCTGAGGCAACAAGGACATTTACAGCAAACAGGATTAAGGAATCAACTAACTCCATTTAAAATCAACGAGAAGACGACTCCTCTCTCCAAAGGATACGTGAGTCGAAACAACGGATATACTATCCCCTTTTTTTTGTTTTAGTCTGTTTCATTTTTTCTATCTTGTCTAAAGAGAAAAACGTTTAACCCACTTTGTGGGAATAGGAAACAACACAAATGTACAAGACAGACTTATACGAATAAGATATTTGAACAGTAAAAATCAATAGATATATATATATATCAAAAGGTAGAGACCGGGGCTCCGGTCTTTTCTTTTTCCTTTTTTCCTTTACTCTATGAATCAACACCATATACTACTAGGGAGAAAAAGAGAGGACATCTAATAACTGGGACATACATAGACTTAGTCTCCTCTGCTATCAACTAAAGTAACCACCTAGTGGGACTACAATTCAGCACGGAAGTCTTAATTGAACAAAGGCAGAAACGATACATAAAGAATTAACTCGATACAGAGTATACCAGATAAATTACATACAGTCGACCTACATTTGTAAATTACCTTCCACCTGAAGCAGTTGATATCGATATCCAAGATAGAACCCTCCTTAAGGTTTTGATCTAAAGGTGCTTTCCCAACCCGGGCTAATTAACCACCACCCAAAATGAAATGGACTCTAAGTCAGTGATCATGTATATTTAAATGTTATATTTATGTTGTCTGTTATTTGGTGGTGTTTGGTGATACACTAAATAAAGTTTATTGTTTGATATTTACAAACTGAGTTTGTCCCGATCTTTAGTTAACCCCTAGACCGTCTCCTCTCTGAAGGCAGTCTGCCCTGTTTTTGTTTTATGAACTGGTAGTGTATCACTTGTCTGGCTGTTCAGTGTTCCAGAGGAGCATAAACCTCTAGATTGCCGGACCATAGTTACAAATCCATTGGAAGGTAAACTATTAATCACATGTATTCCGAGTGTATATTTCCCTGTATATTGTCACTATAAAGACATTTTACAGAAAAAAGGACAACACATGAAACATTTCAGTAGGACCTTTTGACCTACATGGTCCTCCTAGTGTCTGTTTGGACCCACAGCAACATGGTGTAACATCTCAAGCTCGAATACATATTTGTATTTTTGTTACCCCCACAACGTGAGGGTAACAAAAATACATATTTGTATTCGAGCTTGAGATGTTGGATGGCTGGGATCAGTGGTCATATAATGAAGAGAGACAATTCAAAGCCCAACATTAGGGCCTCATTTGGACTCCATGCAGCCGTAGGCAGGGCCGAATTTTCACTCCCTGACACCCCAAGGCCAGGTTCCGCAATGCGCCCCCTCCCCGCCAACCAGCCCCCCCCAATCAATCGCCCGGCGCCCGGAACTATATGTTCCGGGCATCGGGGGACTCCACGGCGCTGCCGCCCCTCTGCAATGTGCCGCCCCGAGGCCGGGCCTCGGTGGTCTTGTGGGGAATCCAGGCCTGGCCGTAGGTCCATCTGAGTGATGATGCTCCTATCTACAAGTTCTGCCCTTTGTATCATGACATTATTTTAGTATGGACTAATTGGGGAGGAGCCAATCTGTCTGGGTTGGCTTCACAAACAATTTTGCTGTGAGCTTTGCAGTGAAGCCTAATGAAGTCTCTGGAGGACAAATCTTGAAAATAATTTCTGGCCATCTGTAGGGCTACTAAGCATGCTATTGTTAAACAAAATGCATGGGATGCCAAGTACTTCTATGGGGGACATCTATGGATGGCAAAATAAAAATAAATAAATAAATACGTTCCAATCAGTGTCAGGAGCATACCCCAGTATTAATACCCACATTGGTAACTTTCCCTGACCTTAATACAATCAGCATAGATATTATACATTTTTATTACCAATTGTATATGTTTATGGTGCTGCCACAGCAGCCTGTTTGTTTAGTCAGTTATTAAGTGTTGGTATGTTCCTGTATGCCCCACTTCTGTATATTGTTAGATAAGTGTTCTTGGTGAGTTGACACTGCCTATGGATCTCTTCAAGTCAGTAAGTTGTCAAACTGTCCAAACAGACTGGTATGTGTTTTACATAAAGCAATATTTGAGACAAAACAAGTACAATTCAGATGGTTATTCAGTTCTACAAGCTCACCATGTATGGCTATGGATGGATGCCATATCTGGATATAGAACCTATCACTCCTCTTCCTCACAGTGTCATTCTTTGTCCTCACTTCACAGGTATAATACCCAGAATGCTCCGGGCTAACCAACTGCACTCTGTATGTATAAGATATGTTGAACTCCTGGACAGTCCGTCCATCTCTGTAGAATGCAAAGTACAGATTTGTTCCGTCTTTGAGTGGATCCAGTCTGGTGTGACATCTCACCGTCATGTTACCACCTTCTAATATACTGGACATGGGAGTCATTTACCCGACCTGCGTATTTGGATCGGGAGTGGTAAACTGAGACACTGGAGAAAACATACGCAAGCATACAAACTTCATGGGGCCAGTGTCCAGAGTGAGAAGGTCAGGACCCCAGTGCTGCATGGAAAGGCTGGTAAAAAGTCTGGTTGTATAGAGTACAAGGCAGAGCTAAATAATTTACTTTTTAATATATTTTTGTTTTTTTTGTCAGGTTGTGTTGTGTCGTGGGGGACAGTGGATGGAACCACAGTGGGTGGGAGGGGAATTCCAAAGAGCCAGAGAGTTTGTTGCGTGCCACAATGTAGCTGACTGCACTATGGAGAGCAATGATTCAAGAAATAGGTGAAATATATAAAATTATTTAATCTTGCACAAGGAATTGGAGAAGGGTGGGAGCGGGATCATATTTTTCCCAGAGTGGAGCTCAAAGTCTCTTCTTTTTCAGGGGACTTTTTATCATTTTTTCTCTGCAGTCATTTTGAAGATTTTTTTCTGGAAGTTTGAACTTTTTAACCTCAGAGGTCCCCCAGCATGTATGTTTTGCTTCTTTTATAAACTTACAATTTTTATATGTCTTCAGGCCAGTCACATATTGCACAGGGTCCTCTTCATTTCCTTTCTGGCACTGGGTGGGTGCATGACACCGTGCCCTCAAAGGATGTCCTCAGTATTCCTGGCAGAATAACAATGGGAGTCATTCAACCTTGAAGGCTGGGGACATCTAGTTGCAGAATGTCATTACAGTGGGGGACAGTGTCAGAGAGGAGGTGTGTACTGCTGCCTGATATTTGAGATTATGCTATGACTGGGGGCAGCATAAAAAAAATGTTGTCATGACTCGGACTTTAATTTACCTTTCACAGAGATACTGAACACATCTGAGTACTCTTGTACAGTTGATTGGTCTTGATCATAACAATATATTTGTTTAGTACATTTGTACAGTCCAGACTGATTCCTGTCTATGTTATGAATATGGAGCTCGGGGTCAGTGTCTGATGATTTTATCTCCTTATCATCCTTGTAGAATTTTGTGTTTATTGCAGTAAAATCATTTACATGATGACATCTTAGAGTCAGGGGGTCTCCTTCACATATGGCAGAGGGGGGTCCCTGCAAGATGACATAATCTGAAATGTGAAAACAAAAATATAATTCAGGTTGTTATATTCACACTCAGCAATCTGCAATGATGGAGATGAGATGCTTGACTCACTTTGTGTAACATTTAGAAAGACGGGGTCACTGAGGTCACCGGCATTGATCCGGCACTGGTAATATCCTGTGTCCTCCACTCCTGAAGGTGTTATTTTAAAGCTCTGTTGATCTCCAGGTATTGTTTGGTTGTCTTTGTACCAGTGATAGGCCCGAAGCTTCTCTGGTACAGTAGACAGCATATTACATGTTAGAGTCACATTGTCAATGATTATTATATTCCCCCAGTTGGGTGTGAAGGTCACCACGGGTTTGATGGTGCCTCCTATTGAAGAAAAAAGCTCACATAAAAATACATAAAAAGCACAACGTGTAGCAAACCACAGGTGGATAGACATATTTTATGTGCAAAAGAAAACATGTTGTATGTTTGTATATTGGATATTTCACATTTAAAGTGATATTAAAGTAAAAAAATGTTTAAACCTATTAAAAAAGCTGATTAAATCACTTACAATGGATGCTGCTTCTTGATGTTTAAAAGTCTTAGCTTCCTGCAGAATTAGCACTGGCTCCGATATCCTGTTTTGGGGTGTCTCCTTTCCCATTGCAGGAGCCACCCTTGTGTGTGCTAGTAAGCAGTGTGTGTCTCCACAAACAAACAGACACAGCAAGGAAAGATACTCCCCTGCTTTCCTCTCCTTCCTTTTAGACCCACCTCCAGGCTTTCTGATTGGCTAGGAAGCCGGCTTCAGTTTTTGCTAGTCAGGCTGGCTTCCTAACCAATCAGGAACCCGGGGGGCACATCATCACGTGCCACCCGGCTTCCTGATTGGTCAGAAGGCCAGGCTGTCTAGGAACAAGCAAAGTCTGCTTCCTAGCCAATCAGGAAGCCGGGATTTGGGTCATGACATGCCGCTTCACTTGTTACTAGACAGTCTGGCTTCCTGACCAATCAGGAAGCCGGACGGCACCTCATGACTCGCTGCCCGGCTTCCTTATTGGTCAGGAAGTCAGGCAGCCTCGGCAAGTGAAGCTGGTGTTCTTTCACCAGAATACCAGCTTTGCAGGCAATCAGGAAGCCGAGCGACAGGTCATGATCTGCCACCTGACTCCCTGATAATCTGGGCACATGGCACCGGTACACGGTACTCGGTATGGGCAAGTACTGAAAAACAAATATCTGTACTCGTACTCAGTACCGAAAAACCGGTATCGGTGCATCCCTAATCAGGACTATAATGGCTTGAAGTTGGATACCATTTTGTCCAGTGTGTGAGAATGCATAGAGCTCTTCAGCAGCTGATTTGGCAGCCAAGTCCTTAAACATGTTCTCCCTTAGTAAGCCATGATGAATGGGATATTAGTACTAGTCCCTGAAATGCATTGGGCATCTCTATACTGTTCCCTCAACTCTATTTTGAATAAAGATGACTCTGGACTATTTAATGGAGTGTGACGCTTCAGTTCACAATCCTGCAATTTGACAATCCAAATCAAGCAGACGGTGGAGATCCTCTAGAACATAGGAGCTGCCTGTCTGGTAGTCAGATAACCTATGTCAACTCTTCCCATCATAATTGGCCAGCTACACCAATAGGATACATTTTACAGATCTAGGGCCTTTATTCCACTTCATGTCATTTAGATGACAGTAGATTGTCTAGAAGGAATATAAAGAGCCAAATGCAACCATCAATAATGGTCTTCCATTGACTTCAATGAAATTCAAGAATTTAATTGAAAAAAATTCAATCAAATTTGAACACTGGAATGAGTTCACCCTGAACTCTTGGCACTATGGGCACCTCTGAAATGCACTTTTTGTGATACATTTATATACATTTTTGAGGGTCTATTTATAAATCTTTCACCCAGCCATATGCTGGGCAAGTACGGTACGCACGGCATTCCCAACAATAGATGGAGCTGAGGAAGTTTCTATGCTCTGTGGCTTCATCTAGTCAAGGAATATCTCGCAAACAGCATTTGCCCAGCGTATGGCTGGGCGGAAGATTTATAAATAGCCCCCCAAATATTGATATGAATGTATCACAGAAATCACAGACCCCTTACTTTTAGTTGTGTGCAAATTGTAGCTGACCCGTGCTGTGGTTGAAAAGCCTTCTCTTACTGCAGGCAATGCAAAGCAAAAACTCCTTCACATAAGTTATTCAGAAAACGTTTAACTCACAATTGTGATTATTTATATTATTAGTGTTAATTATGGAAAATCTCCAGCATCAGCTCTGTACTCACCAGGTTTTACCACGTTCAATGCTAAAAAAAAAGCCAAAATGCACTTTTTAGAAGTATTATGTACAGTGCATGTCATTAAAACATTTCTAATGTATTTCAATCGTGTTTTTCATTTGTTATTTATTTGGAAATTAAACTGCTGCTCTCTGTGAGCACTGAGGTTACAAGTAGGCATGGAAACACTAAAGCTGTAGTTTGTTGGGGTGAACCAACAAGACCTTATGGTACCACATCCAGTGTGTAGCCACCAATCACCCTTTTATTCAGCCCCATAAGCCTCCTTATTATAAAACCTCCTTTTAGATTAGAAATGCTCATTTTCCCATCAGATCCTTCCATGCATCCTTCATAGAGCCCATACGAAGCTACTTTTTCTGCCCTATGTAGCCACCAGCCATCCCACCAGCACCACCTTTATGAAACTCTTTTCAGTTAGCAGCCAGACCTTTTACTCCCCCTTTATGCAGTTCCAATCAATCAGCCATCAGCCTCTGAACTATGTAGCCACCAGATCCTCCTTTACAAAACCAGACACCCTCGTTCAGCTCCCTCCTGGAGTGATCAGACCCCTCAGGAGCTGTATAAGACGAGAGGTGTCAGTACAAGGCTAGTATCTACTGGAAGAGAGGATATAACCTAAACCAATCTATAAATGACATGAGACAAGTGGCACCAGACAGTAGACCCAGGACATGCACCCCGGTACCCAACCCTTAGCATCTCCTCAGCTGTCTCATTACAATTTTTCTCCCTACACATGACAGTCAGCTGCCTTCATCATTGTCTTCAGCAATCAAACCAAATCTCTTCTGAAAATCACATTTGTGGTTCTGATTTTTCTATATAATTGGGAACCTTCCAGTCTGTATGAGTAGACCATGAACAGAGCTTACAATCAATACTTAATAAACATTCTGTGCCTAATTGCCTTGTGGAGCTCTTTTATGTGACGTGTAATCCGCCAGCACTAAGAGCCGATCACACTAAACAATTGTAACCCAACATAACAAGACAACTTATCCACCAGACATCGTCCTCAGTGAATATTATGTATGGAGAAGAAGGGTCATCATACTTCCTCCACACCAAATACAATGAGTGTGTTGATACTTAGAGCCTCCAACACGTGTTCTTTTCATTATGTCATAGTAATGAGTTGTTTTTTGTTTGACCCCCAACTCAAAGGAATGATACTCAGAGAATATAAGAAATAAAAACCTTCTACTTACACAGGAACACGATGATGAGGAAGGCAGACATTGTAGCCGGTGGGAACTGTACGATGTGACTGTCCCTCTGTAAAGCAGAAGTTATGACCTCCTCCTCACTTCCTAAGGTTTATTATTAGGTATCTCACATGAGTTAAATTCCATGTCGTGAGATTGTGCAAAGATGCTAATCTGTGATAGATCTCAGTTTACTGCGGCCAGTTCTGCTAAGAGTTCCTTATCTGATATGATAATCTACACAAAACTTCATATTATATTTTAGGGGGGGCACTGCTGGGCTTTTACCCGGGGGGACTGGTCTAGCTGGATTACACAATCCTGGGGACACTTGATTGGAGTCCAGGTTTAGTTGCATGGTCACTTTGGCAAGGCATGACTATATGTACAATCTTACTGAATAATAAACTCCGGTGACAACAAATAGACTCCCCTCTGAGGAAGATGTACCAAGAAGAATTGCATACACCAGAACCACACATTCTCCTTCTTTGTGTAACACTTTCTGGTAGAAGAAGTTGTCTTTTAGGCAGTAAAAGATGATAACACTATCACTTTAAAGTAGATCTAAACCCAAGTAGAAACATTTTATATATTGTAACATACCAGTCCTTAGATGTGGTGGCTGCTAGAGATAAGCTTCAGGGTTAGGTTGACCATGAGTTCGCCCCAAACCCAAGTCATTTGCAGTTTGAGAAAAGGGAGAACTAATGTGGCCATTCACGCCCATACCAACTACGTGCCAAATATGCATTTCCTGGCCCCTGAACTGTAGTCAGAAGAATTAGAAGACCCAGTCATGAGGGTTTTCTAATGTTATATACAGCTCCAACAACCCCCTGCAAAAGAAAAGGTTCTCAGTAGCCTTTGTTTATCATGTGTTGGAGGAGGCATGTAGTAGACAGGGAAAGATCACTCACTGTTTGCAGGGAGAGGTAGTTACTGTTAAAAACTTCAATATTTACAGAGAGCCACATATAAAATCACTGTGTGTTGAAATACCTGGAGCAAATAGGAAAAGATCACATAGTGTTTGCAGGAAGAGGTAGTTGCTCATCTACCAATAATGGTACCAGTACACCGTTAATCTGTGTGTGTTGTAGACTTGGAGCAGGTAGTAAGAGATTACATAGTCTTTAAAGGGAGAGAACGTTTCTAGCACACAGCCACTGTACAGTACTGCAGCCTAGTGAACGTATTTAAAGAAGATCTCCAGGATGTATAAAAATTAACCCTTACAGTGGGGCTACCCCCTCACTGCAAAGGGTTAAGTGTTCATTTTGGTCTGGGAACAAAAATAAAGACGATACACTCACCCGATTCCCGATCCTGCAGCAGTGACAGCTCACCTCTCTTCCCCCCCTGTTCTGGCTGCTATATGTCCCTTGGCATCCTCAAGTTTAATCAAAATGCTTAAATACCATGCATTTGCTCACTGCAATATTTGGGGGGTTTTTCAGTCAAATAAATACACTCTAATGTTGATTTCTTGATTTAAAAAACGGCTGCTGTGCGTCCTGTTGAATAGGCAGCCTGGTCAAAATGTTTAAACATTGTGCAATATTTTCGGGACTTGTTCAGTAAAACGAATTCACTGCGATGTTGATGATGTTTTATTGAAAGCTGGCTTGTGTCTGTCCTGCTCGAAATGCTGCCTAATGAAAGTGGTTAAATACCAGGCATGTAGTCACAACTGGTGGTTGGCTAAAAAAAAAAAGAAATACACACTTAATGGCAGCTATGGCAGAAGAAGGAATAAATAAATGATGATTCGGTACCCACGCGTGGCCGGGTCATGTGAGTGATAGGCACACGTTGTAAAACTGAATTTACGAAAGTCATTGCACTTCCTGAGCCTTTTCCACAGAATCATTCACAACAGTTTAAACTGATGAGAACACGCGCAGAGGTATTTATTAAGACAGCAAACCAATTTCACTTTAATGTAGCCGGCTCAGCGAAAGCCTCACCAGCCCGAAATGTTTGTTTTAGTTTTGGATTGAATATGAGAGTTACAATTTGTCAGGTTTTTTTTTTATATCTGTGAGATTTTCCCTCACTTCCTGTGCCTATGACGTCCATACAAGAATTGGGGGGGGTGCGGAAATCACTGAGACAAATAGCAATCAAACACTGTCAGAAATTCTAACTCTTCCCGACCTCTTCCAGGTCTTCATTTCTATTTCTGTAGCCATTGAAGACATTTTTGCCCACTTCCTGTTTGGCCACCTCGATGGGCAATATCACCCCAATGAGGGGCACATAAAGGAATAAATCTTTTATTTTTACAGAGTGCAGAAGAGTAAGAACCAGGTCAGGATTTGATCGCTATCACGTACCTGGTTGGAGACCGGTTGGATGAGGAGGCTTCCCTTGCACCTCGTGTGCCACAGACTCTGGAGGTGGAGACAGAGTCTGAGTGAACAGATAGTAGCACGGGTGCCAGAGGTGCGGTCACACCGTGCAGGTAAATTCCAGAGTCAGGATCAGGTCAGACAAGCCAAGGGTCACACCGGCCGGGCAGCGAGGCACAGAGCAGGAGACAGCGGCAAATCAAGTGAACAGGCAAAGGTCAGGAGGCAGGTGGCAATCAGAGTAGTCAAGAACAATCAAAACACAGGAACAGGAACCCGACATCAGACACAGGAACAAGCTGAAGACTATCAAGCACCTGGGGATCAGGCAGGCTTGTTTAAATAGGCTGGTCTATTAGAGGTCACCACATCACTTCCTGTGCGCCAGAGGTCACCACATCACTTCCTGTGCGCCAGTGGTCAGCTCGTCTTTGTGCACATGCGTATGTTGCGCACCAGCTCATGTTTACGTGCTGTACGAAAAACAGGAACCTGCGCATGCGTAGTGACAGGCGTTACCTTACAATCGCTGTCAATGTCTTCATTGCAGAGCTTTTTTAACTTCCTGTTTCGGCCAGCAGGACAGAAGTTATTGGTAAAACTCTCCAGAAGTGACCCAGATTGGTACTGAGAGCAAAACAAACCTTTTTTCATCTCTAGCTGTCACGCTATTTCTTTCCATGTGCACTCTCTGTGCAAAACAGTTTTACAAGATTAAAGAAGACAAGTATAGTATTAAAAAAAAACGTGTTATAAAAATAAGTCTACCTCACAGGAAAGGCTTTTAGATGACACACAGTGAACATGCAAAGTAAAGACTGGTATTCTTACACAGCAATTTAATAATAAAAAAAACAATCATGCATCAAGGAGTGGAAGTGACTGGTGAATTGAAAGTTTATGCCTATAAGGAAGACAAGTACAGTATTAAAAAAAAAAAAAATGTGTTATAAAAATAACTCTACCTCACAGGAAATGCTTTCAGATGACACACAATTAACTTGTACAGTACACACTGTTTGTCTTAAACAGCAATTCAATAAGAAAATAATGCGTCGAGGGTGGTTGTGATTGGTGTATTAAAAGTTTCAGCCTATAAGGAAGACAAGTATAGTATTAAAAAAATAAAGGTGTTATAAAAATAACTGTACCTCACAGGAAATAATTTCAGATGACACACAGTGAACATGGAAAGTAAAGACTGGTATTCTTACACAGCAATTTAATTAAGAAATAATGCATCAAAAGTGGAAGTGACTGGTGAATTGAAAGTTTCTGCATATAACGAAGACAAGTACAGTATTAAAAAAATAAACATGTTATAAAAATAACTCTACCTCACAGGAAATGCTTTCAGATGAGACACAATTAACTTATAGAGTACACAATGTTTATCTTAAACAGCAATTCAATAAGAAAAAAAGGATCACAGATGGTTGTGACTACCTCTCTCCTCACCGGCCGCCTCTCTCCGAAGAGCTTTTCTTCAGCATGGAGAGCGGGGAGCAGAGAGGAGAATGTCCGTTCCCCGATCTGCTCCATGTAAACAGTGAGAGGAGAGAGCTGTACTCGCAGCCTTCCCATGTCAGCTGTCACAGGAGTTCCAGCACCTCCTGTATTGGAAGTGACAGGTTCAATAAAGAGGACCTGTCATCCTCCAAATGCTATCACACAGAGGCTTGTTAGCTCCTGTGTAAGAGCAATAAAGATAAATGAAAACAAATTGATAAAAAAAATAATAAAAATTTCAAAAAAGTAAAACATAGTAAAAAATAATTAAAATAAAAAAAGTGATTACAAAGTAAAAAAATAAGAATTCTTTTTTAGAAATAATGAGAAAAAAATATAAAAAAGTAAAAGATAAGATAAATAAAAATGTAAAAAATAAATACAAATTTAAAAAAATGATAAAAATGTAAAAAGAGTGGCAGGGTCTGACCATGAGGATAAACAATATATCTGTTCGTTGTTGAATGATCGCACATTTTTATTATTCCAGGCTTTTCTTCACAAGATTCTTGTTCTGTGAACTGGTAACAATTCTAAACATACAGGATATTATGATTCAACATATTTATTTACAGCCAAAGCATCATTAATACAAGTGGAAACGCTCAGAGATTATAGAGAGGTGATGCCATTGTCTGACCCGGGTAATTTTTAATATAATCTTTCATAACGGTATTTTTTATGCTCCGGATTCTTGTCGATCTTCACGAATCACCAATATCATCTGTGGAAAAGTGCCCGAGTCTTGTGTCATTCATTGCCGGTCTGGTGTCCTTTATCAGTTATTATGTATTAGTCACAGTAGCGTATGTAACAGTCAGCTCATCCTGGAGAGAATAAAAACAGGTAACAACCCTGAATTAGTGTTATAGGTCCACTTCTATATTATTATAATCTCTCTCTCAATCTCTCTCTCTCTCTCAATCTCTCTCTCTCTCAATCTCTCTCTCTCTCAATCTCTCTCTCTCACTCTCTCTCTCTCTCAATCTCTCTCTCTCTCTCTCTCTCTCTCTCTCTCAATCTCTCTCTCTCTCTCAATCTCTCTCTCTCTCAATCTCTCTCTCTCTCTCTATCTCTCTCTCTCTCAATCTCTCTCTCTCTCAATCTCTCTCTCTCTCTCAATCTCTCTCTCTCTCAATCTCTCTCTCTCTCTCAATCTCTCTCTCTCTCAATCTCTCTCTCTCTCAATCTCTCTCTCTCTCTCTCTCTCTCTCTCTCAATCTCTCTCTCTCTCAATCTCTCTCTCTCTCTCTCTCTCTCTCTCTCAATCTCTCTCTCTCAATCTCTCTCAATTTCTCTCTCTCTCAATCTCTCTCAATTTCTCTCTCTCTCAATCTCTCTTTCTATCTCTCTCTCGATCTCTCTCTCTTTATCTCTCTCTCTCGATCTCTCTCAATCTCTCTCTCGATCTCTCTCTCTCTCCCTCATTTCTCTTCTCTCTCTCTCTCTCCCGCATCTCTCTCTCTCTCTCTCTCTCTCTCTCTCTCTCTCGGTTGGATGTTGGCAGTAAACATATGTTCAATTCTCCTCACATTTTGGTAATTCATTTTCACCATTTAATTGTCATAAATATTGAAATGGCTC